>NW_026909893.1:900000-1083967 GCF_949316345.1 Pungitius pungitius | reverse complement strand
TCAACTACGTTTTGACCATTATTGTTACTTTCAAAGCTTTTGCAGAAGGAGAAAACAGCTAAAACGGACTGTAAGAGGAAGGCTTTAACTTTCACTATAATTATCAAGCAAATGACCTTTTTTCACCATTTTCATCATGGTATGAAGGATTAGGTTTAGTTTTAGAACCTGATTCACTCAACTACGTTTTGACCATTATTGTTACTTTCAAAGCTTTTGCAGAAGGAGAAAACAGCTAAAACGGACTGTAAGAGGAAGGCTTTAACTTTCACTATAATTATCAAGCAAATGACCTTTTTTCACCATTTTCATCATGGTATAATGGATGAGGTTTAGTTTTAGAACCTGATTCACTCCACTACGTTTTGACCATTATTGTTACTTTCAAAGCTTTTGCAGAAGGAGAAAACAGCTAAAACGGACTGTAAGAGGAAGGCTTTAACTTTCACTATAATTACAAGCAAATGACCTTTTTTGTCCATTTTCATTATGGTATGATGGAATAGGCTTAGTTTTAGAACCTGATTAACTCAACTACGTTTTGACCATTATTGTTACTTTGTAGCTTTTGCAGAAGGAGAAAACAGCTAAATCGGACTGTATGAAGAATGCTTTAGCTTACACTGTTTCCATCAAGCAAATTACCTTTTTTCATCATTATCATTATGGTATTAAGGATTAGGTTTAGTTTTAAAACATGATTCACTCAACTATGTTTTGACCATTATTCTTACTTTCAAAGCTTTTGCAGAAGGAGAAACAGCTAAAACGGAATCTAATGAATAATGCTCTAGCTTACACTGTTTCCATCAAGCCAATGACCTTTTTTCATCATTATCATTATGGTATGAAGGATTAGGTTTAGTTTTAGAACCTGATTCACTCAACTACGTTTTGACCATTATTGTTACTTTCAAAGCTTTTGCAGAAGGAGAAAACAGCTAAAACGGAATCTAATGAATAATGCTCTAGCTTACACTGTTTCCATCAAGCCAATGACCTTTTTTCATCATTATCATTATGGTATGAAGGATTAGGTTTAGTTTTAAAACCTGATTCACTCAACTATGTTTTGACCATTATTCCTACTTTCAAAGCTTTTGCAGAAGGAGAAACAGCTAAAACGGAATCTAATGAATAATGCTCTAGCTTACACTGTTTCCATCAAGCAAATTACCTTTTTTCATCATTATCATTATGGTATGAAGGATTAGGTATAGTTTCAGAATCTGATTCACTCAACTACGTTTTGACCATTATTGTTACTTTCAAAGCTTTTGAAAGTAACGTTTTTACCATTATTGTTACTTTCAAAGCTTTTGCAGAAGGAGAAACAGCTAAAACGGAATCTAATGAATAATACTCTAGCTTACACTGTTTCCATCAAGCCAATGACCTTTTTTCATCATTATCATTATGGTATGAAGGATTAGGTTTAGTTTTAGAACCTGATTCACTCAACTACGTTTTGACCATTATTCTTACTTTCAAAGCTTTTGCAGAAGGAGAAAACAGCTAAAACGGACTGTATGAAGAATGCTTTAGCTACACTGTTTCCATCAAGCAAATTACCTTTTTTCATCATTATCATTATGGTATTAAGGATTAGGTTTAGTTTTAGAACCTGATTCACTCAACTACGTTTTGACCATTATTGTTACTTTCAAAGCTTTTGCAGAAGGAGAAAACAGCTAAAACGGACTGTATGAAGAATGCTTTAGCTTACACTGTTTCCATCAAGCAAATTACCTTTTTTCATCATTATCATTATGGTATGAAGGATTAGGTTTAGTTTTAAAACCTGATTCACTCAACTACGTTTTGACCATTATTGTTACTTTCAAAGCTTTTGCAGAAGGAGAAAACAGCTAAAACGGACTGTATGAAGAATGCTTTAGCTTACACTGTTTCCATCAAGCAAATTACCTTTTTTGTCCATTTTCATTATGGTATGATGGAATAGGTTTAGTTTTAAAACCTGATTCACTCAACTATGTTTTGACCATTATTCTTACTTTCAAAGCTTTTGCAGAAGGAGAAACAGCTAAAACGGAATCTAATGAATAATGCTCTAGCTTACACTGTTTCCATCAAGCCAATGACCTTTTTTCATCATTATCATTATGGTATGAAGGATTAGGTTTAGTTTTAGAACCTGATTCACTCAACTACGTTTTGACCATTATTCTTACTTTCAAAGCTTTTGCAGAAGGAGAAACAGCTAAAACGGAATTTAATGATTAATGCTTTAGCTTACACTGTTTCCATCAAGCCGATGACTGTATGGAGAATGCTTTAGCTTACACTGTTTCCATCAAGCAAATTACCTTTTTTCATCATTATCATTATGGTATGAAGGATTAGGTTAAGTTTTAGAACCTGATTCACTCAACTATGTTTTGACCATTATTCTTACTTTCAAAGCTTTTGCAGAAGGAGAAACAGCTAAAACGGAATCTAATGAATAATGCTCTAGCTTACACTGTTTCCATCAAGCCAATGACCTTTTTTCATCATTATCATTATGGTATGAAGGATTAGGTTTAGTTTTAGAACCTGATTCCCTCAACTACGTTTTGACCATTATTCTTACTTTCAAAGCTTTTGCAGAAGGAGAAAACAGCTAAAACGGACTGTATGAAGAATGCTTTAGCTTACACTGTTTCCATCAAGCAAATTACCTTTTTTCATCATTATCATTATGGTATGAAGGATTAGGTTTAGTTTTAGAACCTAAATTCACTCAACTACGTTTTGACCATTATTGTTACTTTCAAAGCTTTTGCAGAAGGAGAAAACAGCTAAAACGGACTGTATGGAGAATGCTTTAGCTTACACTGTTTCCATCAAGCAAATTACCTTTTTTCATCATTATCATTATGGTATTAAGGATTAGGTTTAGTTTTAGAACCTGATTCACTCAACTACGTTTTGACCATTATTGTTACTTTCAAAGCTTTTGCAGAAGGAGAAAACAGCTAAAACGGACTGTATGAAGAATGCTTTAGCTTACACTGTTTCCATCAAGCAAATTACCTTTTTTCATCATTATCATTATGGTATGAAGGATTAGGTTTAGTTTTAGAACCTAAATTCACTCAACTACGTTTTGACCATTATTGTTACTTTCAAAGCTTTTGCAGAAGGAGAAAACAGCTAAAACGGACTGTATGGAGAATGCTTTAGCTTACACTGTTTCCATCAAGCAAATTACCTTTTTTCATCATTATCATTATGGTATGAAGGATTAGGTTAAGTTTTAGAACCTGATTCACTCAACTATGTTTTGACCATTATTCTTACTTTCAAAGCTTTTGCAGAAGGAGAAACAGCTAAAACGGAATCTAATGAATAATGCTCTAGCTTACACTGTTTCCATCAAGCCAATGACCTTTTTTCATCATTATCATTATGGTATGAAGGATTAGGTTTAGTTTTAGAACCTGATTCACTCAACTACGTTTTGACCATTATTCTTACTTTCAAAGCTTTTGCAGAAGGAGAAAACAGCTAAAACGGACTGTATGAAGAATGCTTTAGCTACACTGTTTCCATCAAGCAAATTACCTTTTTTCATCATTATCATTATGGTATTAAGGATTAGGTTTAGTTTTAGAACCTGATTCACTCAACTATGTTTTGACCATTATTCTTACTTTCAAAGCTTTTGCAGAAGGAGAAACAGCTAAAACGGAATCTAATGAATAATGCTCTAGCTTACACTGTTTCCATCAAGCCAATGACCTTTTTTCATCATTATCATTATGGTATGAAGGATTAGGTTTAGTTTTAGAACCTGATTCACTCAACTACGTTTTGACCATTATTCTTACTTTCAAAGCTTTTGCAGAAGGAGAAAACAGCTAAAACGGACTGTATGAAGAATGCTTTAGCTACACTGTTTCCATCAAGCAAATTACCTTTTTTCATCATTATCATTATGGTATTAAGGATTAGGTTTAGTTTTAGAACCTGATTCACTCAACTACGTTTTGACCATTATTGTTACTTTCAAAGCTTTTGCAGAAGGAGAAAACAGCTAAAACGGACTGTATGAAGAATGCTTTAGCTTACACTGTTTCCATCAAGCAAATTACCTTTTTTCATCATTATCATTATGGTATGAAGGATTAGGTTTAGTTTTAGAACCTAAATTCACTCAACTACGTTTTGACCATTATTGTTACTTTCAAAGCTTTTGCAGAAGGAGAAAACAGCTAAAACGGACTGTATGAAGAATGCTTTAGCTTACACTGTTTCCATCAAGCAAATTACCTTTTTTCATCATTATCATTATGGTATGAAGGATTAGGTTAAGTTTTAGAACCTGATTCACTCAACTATGTTTTGACCATTATTCTTACTTTCAAAGCTTTTGCAGAAGGAGAAAACAGCTAAAACGGACTTTATGAAGAATGCTTTAGCTTACACTGTTTCCATCAAGCCGATGACCTTTTTTCATCATTATCATTATGGTATGAAGGATTAGGTTTAGTTTTAGAACCTGATTCACTCAACTACGTTTTGACCATTATTGTTACTTTCAAAGCTTTTGCAGAAGGAGAAAACAGCTAAAACGGACTGTAAGAGGAAGGCTTTAACTTTCACTATAATTATCAAGCAAATGACCTTTTTTCACCATTTTCATCATGGTATGAAGGATTAGGTTTAGTTTTAGAACCTGATTCACTCAACTACGTTTTGACCATTATTGTTACTTTCAAAGCTTTTGCAGAAGGAGAAAACAGCTAAAACGGACTGTAAGAGGAAGGCTTTAACTTTCACTATAATTATCAAGCAAATGACCTTTTTTCACCATTTTCATCATGGTATAATGGATGAGGTTTAGTTTTAGAACCTGATTCACTCCACTACGTTTTGACCATTATTGTTACTTTCAAAGCTTTTGCAGAAGGAGAAAACAGCTAAAACGGACTGTAAGAGGAAGGCTTTAACTTTCACTATAATTACAAGCAAATGACCTTTTTTGTCCATTTTCATTATGGTATGATGGAATAGGCTTAGTTTTAGAACCTGATTAACTCAACTACGTTTTGACCATTATTGTTACTTTGTAGCTTTTGCAGAAGGAGAAAACAGCTAAATCGGACTGTATGAAGAATGCTTTAGCTTACACTGTTTCCATCAAGCAAATTACCTTTTTTCATCATTATCATTATGGTATTAAGGATTAGGTTTAGTTTTAAAACATGATTCACTCAACTATGTTTTGACCATTATTCTTACTTTCAAAGCTTTTGCAGAAGGAGAAACAGCTAAAACGGAATCTAATGAATAATGCTCTAGCTTACACTGTTTCCATCAAGCCAATGACCTTTTTTCATCATTATCATTATGGTATGAAGGATTAGGTTTAGTTTTAGAACCTGATTCACTCAACTACGTTTTGACCATTATTGTTACTTTCAAAGCTTTTGCAGAAGGAGAAAACAGCTAAAACGGAATCTAATGAATAATGCTCTAGCTTACACTGTTTCCATCAAGCCAATGACCTTTTTTCATCATTATCATTATGGTATGAAGGATTAGGTTTAGTTTTAAAACCTGATTCACTCAACTATGTTTTGACCATTATTCCTACTTTCAAAGCTTTTGCAGAAGGAGAAACAGCTAAAACGGAATCTAATGAATAATGCTCTAGCTTACACTGTTTCCATCAAGCAAATTACCTTTTTTCATCATTATCATTATGGTATGAAGGATTAGGTATAGTTTCAGAATCTGATTCACTCAACTACGTTTTGACCATTATTGTTACTTTCAAAGCTTTTGAAAGTAACGTTTTTACCATTATTGTTACTTTCAAAGCTTTTGCAGAAGGAGAAACAGCTAAAACGGAATCTAATGAATAATACTCTAGCTTACACTGTTTCCATCAAGCCAATGACCTTTTTTCATCATTATCATTATGGTATGAAGGATTAGGTTTAGTTTTAGAACCTGATTCACTCAACTACGTTTTGACCATTATTCTTACTTTCAAAGCTTTTGCAGAAGGAGAAAACAGCTAAAACGGACTGTATGAAGAATGCTTTAGCTACACTGTTTCCATCAAGCAAATTACCTTTTTTCATCATTATCATTATGGTATTAAGGATTAGGTTTAGTTTTAGAACCTGATTCACTCAACTACGTTTTGACCATTATTGTTACTTTCAAAGCTTTTGCAGAAGGAGAAAACAGCTAAAACGGACTGTATGAAGAATGCTTTAGCTTACACTGTTTCCATCAAGCAAATTACCTTTTTTCATCATTATCATTATGGTATGAAGGATTAGGTTTAGTTTTAAAACCTGATTCACTCAACTACGTTTTGACCATTATTGTTACTTTCAAAGCTTTTGCAGAAGGAGAAAACAGCTAAAACGGACTGTATGAAGAATGCTTTAGCTTACACTGTTTCCATCAAGCAAATTACCTTTTTTGTCCATTTTCATTATGGTATGATGGAATAGGTTTAGTTTTAAAACCTGATTCACTCAACTATGTTTTGACCATTATTCTTACTTTCAAAGCTTTTGCAGAAGGAGAAACAGCTAAAACGGAATCTAATGAATAATGCTCTAGCTTACACTGTTTCCATCAAGCCAATGACCTTTTTTCATCATTATCATTATGGTATGAAGGATTAGGTTTAGTTTTAGAACCTGATTCACTCAACTACGTTTTGACCATTATTCTTACTTTCAAAGCTTTTGCAGAAGGAGAAACAGCTAAAACGGAATTTAATGATTAATGCTTTAGCTTACACTGTTTCCATCAAGCCGATGACTGTATGGAGAATGCTTTAGCTTACACTGTTTCCATCAAGCAAATTACCTTTTTTCATCATTATCATTATGGTATGAAGGATTAGGTTAAGTTTTAGAACCTGATTCACTCAACTATGTTTTGACCATTATTCTTACTTTCAAAGCTTTTGCAGAAGGAGAAACAGCTAAAACGGAATCTAATGAATAATGCTCTAGCTTACACTGTTTCCATCAAGCCAATGACCTTTTTTCATCATTATCATTATGGTATGAAGGATTAGGTTTAGTTTTAGAACCTGATTCCCTCAACTACGTTTTGACCATTATTCTTACTTTCAAAGCTTTTGCAGAAGGAGAAAACAGCTAAAACGGACTGTATGAAGAATGCTTTAGCTTACACTGTTTCCATCAAGCAAATTACCTTTTTTCATCATTATCATTATGGTATGAAGGATTAGGTTTAGTTTTAGAACCTAAATTCACTCAACTACGTTTTGACCATTATTGTTACTTTCAAAGCTTTTGCAGAAGGAGAAAACAGCTAAAACGGACTGTATGGAGAATGCTTTAGCTTACACTGTTTCCATCAAGCAAATTACCTTTTTTCATCATTATCATTATGGTATTAAGGATTAGGTTTAGTTTTAGAACCTGATTCACTCAACTACGTTTTGACCATTATTGTTACTTTCAAAGCTTTTGCAGAAGGAGAAAACAGCTAAAACGGACTGTATGAAGAATGCTTTAGCTTACACTGTTTCCATCAAGCAAATTACCTTTTTTCATCATTATCATTATGGTATGAAGGATTAGGTTTAGTTTTAGAACCTAAATTCACTCAACTACGTTTTGACCATTATTGTTACTTTCAAAGCTTTTGCAGAAGGAGAAAACAGCTAAAACGGACTGTATGGAGAATGCTTTAGCTTACACTGTTTCCATCAAGCAAATTACCTTTTTTCATCATTATCATTATGGTATGAAGGATTAGGTTAAGTTTTAGAACCTGATTCACTCAACTATGTTTTGACCATTATTCTTACTTTCAAAGCTTTTGCAGAAGGAGAAACAGCTAAAACGGAATCTAATGAATAATGCTCTAGCTTACACTGTTTCCATCAAGCCAATGACCTTTTTTCATCATTATCATTATGGTATGAAGGATTAGGTTTAGTTTTAGAACCTGATTCACTCAACTACGTTTTGACCATTATTCTTACTTTCAAAGCTTTTGCAGAAGGAGAAAACAGCTAAAACGGACTGTATGAAGAATGCTTTAGCTACACTGTTTCCATCAAGCAAATTACCTTTTTTCATCATTATCATTATGGTATTAAGGATTAGGTTTAGTTTTAGAACCTGATTCACTCAACTATGTTTTGACCATTATTCTTACTTTCAAAGCTTTTGCAGAAGGAGAAACAGCTAAAACGGAATCTAATGAATAATGCTCTAGCTTACACTGTTTCCATCAAGCCAATGACCTTTTTTCATCATTATCATTATGGTATGAAGGATTAGGTTTAGTTTTAGAACCTGATTCACTCAACTACGTTTTGACCATTATTCTTACTTTCAAAGCTTTTGCAGAAGGAGAAAACAGCTAAAACGGACTGTATGAAGAATGCTTTAGCTACACTGTTTCCATCAAGCAAATTACCTTTTTTCATCATTATCATTATGGTATTAAGGATTAGGTTTAGTTTTAGAACCTGATTCACTCAACTACGTTTTGACCATTATTGTTACTTTCAAAGCTTTTGCAGAAGGAGAAAACAGCTAAAACGGACTGTATGAAGAATGCTTTAGCTTACACTGTTTCCATCAAGCAAATTACCTTTTTTCATCATTATCATTATGGTATGAAGGATTAGGTTTAGTTTTAGAACCTAAATTCACTCAACTACGTTTTGACCATTATTGTTACTTTCAAAGCTTTTGCAGAAGGAGAAAACAGCTAAAACGGACTGTATGAAGAATGCTTTAGCTTACACTGTTTCCATCAAGCAAATTACCTTTTTTCATCATTATCATTATGGTATGAAGGATTAGGTTAAGTTTTAGAACCTGATTCACTCAACTATGTTTTGACCATTATTCTTACTTTCAAAGCTTTTGCAGAAGGAGAAAACAGCTAAAACGGACTTTATGAAGAATGCTTTAGCTTACACTGTTTCCATCAAGCCGATGACCTTTTTTCATCATTATCATTATGGTATGAAGGATTAGGTTTAGTTTTACAACCTGATTCACTCAACTACGTTTTGACCATTATTGTTACTTTCAAAGCTTTTGCAGAAGGAGAAAACAGCTAAAACGGACTGTAAGAGGAAGGCTTTAACTTTCACTATAATTATCAAGCAAATGACCTTTTTTCACCATTTTCATCATGGTATGATGGATGAGGTTTAGTTTTAGAACCTGATTCACACCACTACGTTTTGACCATTATTGTTACTTTCAAAGCTTTTGCAGAAGGAGAAAACAGCTAAAACGGACTGTAAGAGGAAGGCTTTAACTTTCACTATAATTACAAGCAAATGACCTTTTTTGTCCATTTTCATTATGGTATGATGGAATAGGCTTAGTTTTAGAACCTGATTAACTCAACTACGTTTTTACCATTATTGTTACTTTGTAGCTTTTGCAGAAGGAGAAAACAGCTAAATCGGACTGTATGAAGAATGCTTTAGCTTACACTGTTTCCATCAAGCCAATGACCTTTTTTCATCATTATCATTATGGTATGAAGGATTAGGTTTAGTTTTAGAACCTGATTCACTCAACTACGTTTTGACCATTATTGTTACTTTCAAAGCTTTTGCAGAAGGAGAAACAGCTAAAACGGAATTTAATGATTAATGCTTTAGCTTACACTGTTTCCATCAAGCCGATGACCTTTTTTCATCATTATCATTATGGTATGAAGGATTAGGTTTAGTTTTAAAACCTGATTCACTCAACTACGTTTTGACCATTATTCTTACTTTCAAAGTTTTTGCAGAAGGAGAAAACAGCTAAAACGGACTGTATGAAGAATGCTTTAGCTACACTGTTTCCATCAAGCAAATTACCTTTTTTCATCATTATCATTATGGTATTAAGGATTAGGTTTAGTTTTAGAACCTGATTCACTCAACTATGTTTTGACCATTATTCTTACTTTCAAAGCTTTTGCAGAAGGAGAAACAGCTAAAACGGAATCTAATGAATAATGCTCTAGCTTACACTGTTTCCATCAAGCCAATGACCTTTTTTCATCATTATCATTATGGTATGAAGGATTAGGTTTAGTTTTAGAACCTGATTCACTCAACTACGTTTTGACCATTATTCTTACTTTCAAAGCTTTTGCAGAAGGAGAAAACAGCTAAAACGGACTGTATGAAGAATGCTTTAGCTACACTGTTTCCATCAAGCAAATTACCTTTTTTCATCATTATCATTATGGTATTAAGGATTAGGTTTAGTTTTAGAACCTGATTCACTCAACTACGTTTTGACCATTATTGTTACTTTCAAAGCTTTTGCAGAAGGAGAAAACAGCTAAAACGGACTGTATGAAGAATGCTTTAGCTTACACTGTTTCCATCAAGCAAATTACCTTTTTTCATCATTATCATTATGGTATGAAGGATTAGGTTTAGTTTTAGAACCTGATTCACTCAACTACGTTTTGACCATTATTGTTACTTTCAAAGCTTTTGCAGAAGGAGAAAACAGCTAAAACGGACTGTATGAAGAATGCTTTAGCTTACACTGTTTCCATCAAGCAAATTACCTTTTTTCATCATTATCATTATGGTATGAAGGATTAGGTTTAGTTTTAGAACCTAAATTCACTCAACTACGTTTTGACCATTATTGTTACTTTCAAAGCTTTTGCAGAAGGAGAAAACAGCTAAAACGGACTGTATGAAGAATGCTTTAGCTTACACTGTTTCCATCAAGCAAATTACCTTTTTTCATCATTATCATTATGGTATGAAGGATTAGGTTAAGTTTTAGAACCTGATTCACTCAACTATGTTTTGACCATTATTCTTACTTTCAAAGCTTTTGCAGAAGGAGAAAACAGCTAAAACGGACTTTATGAAGAATGCTTTAGCTTACACTGTTTCCATCAAGCCGATGACCTTTTTTCATCATTATCATTATGGTATGAAGGATTAGGTTTAGTTTTAGAACCTGATTCACTCAACTACGTTTTGACCATTATTGTTACTTTCAAAGCTTTTGCAGAAGGAGAAAACAGCTAAAACGGACTGTAAGAGGAAGGCTTTAACTTTCACTATAATTATCAAGCAAATGACCTTTTTTCACCATTTTCATCATGGTATGAAGGATTAGGTTTAGTTTTAGAACCTGATTCACTCAACTACGTTTTGACCATTATTGTTACTTTCAAAGCTTTTGCAGAAGGAGAAAACAGCTAAAACGGACTGTAAGAGGAAGGCTTTAACTTTCACTATAATTATCAAGCAAATGACCTTTTTTCACCATTTTCATCATGGTATAATGGATGAGGTTTAGTTTTAGAACCTGATTCACTCCACTACGTTTTGACCATTATTGTTACTTTCAAAGCTTTTGCAGAAGGAGAAAACAGCTAAAACGGACTGTAAGAGGAAGGCTTTAACTTTCACTATAATTACAAGCAAATGACCTTTTTTGTCCATTTTCATTATGGTATGATGGAATAGGCTTAGTTTTAGAACCTGATTAACTCAACTACGTTTTGACCATTACTGTTACTTTGTAGCTTTTGCAGAAGGAGAAAACAGCTAAATCGGACTGTATGAAGAATGCTTTAGCTTACACTGTTTCCATCAAGCAAATTACCTTTTTTCATCATTATCATTATGGTATTAAGGATTAGGTTTAGTTTTAAAACATGATTCACTCAACTATGTTTTGACCATTATTCTTACTTTCAAAGCTTTTGCAGAAGGAGAAACAGCTAAAACGGAATCTAATGAATAATGCTCTAGCTTACACTGTTTCCATCAAGCCAATGACCTTTTTTCATCATTATCATTATGGTATGAAGGATTAGGTTTAGTTTTAGAACCTGATTCACTCAACTACGTTTTGACCATTATTGTTACTTTCAAAGCTTTTGCAGAAGGAGAAAACAGCTAAAACGGAATCTAATGAATAATGCTCTAGCTTACACTGTTTCCATCAAGCCAATGACCTTTTTTCATCATTATCATTATGGTATGAAGGATTAGGTTTAGTTTTAAAACCTGATTCACTCAACTATGTTTTGACCATTATTCCTACTTTCAAAGCTTTTGCAGAAGGAGAAACAGCTAAAACGGAATCTAATGAATAATGCTCTAGCTTACACTGTTTCCATCAAGCAAATTACCTTTTTTCATCATTATCATTATGGTATGAAGGATTAGGTATAGTTTCAGAATCTGATTCACTCAACTACGTTTTGACCATTATTGTTACTTTCAAAGCTTTTGAAAGTAACGTTTTTACCATTATTGTTACTTTCAAAGCTTTTGCAGAAGGAGAAACAGCTAAAACGGAATCTAATGAATAATACTCTAGCTTACACTGTTTCCATCAAGCCAATGACCTTTTTTCATCATTATCATTATGGTATGAAGGATTAGGTTTAGTTTTAGAACCTGATTCACTCAACTACGTTTTGACCATTATTCTTACTTTCAAAGCTTTTGCAGAAGGAGAAAACAGCTAAAACGGACTGTATGAAGAATGCTTTAGCTACACTGTTTCCATCAAGCAAATTACCTTTTTTCATCATTATCATTATGGTATTAAGGATTAGGTTTAGTTTTAGAACCTGATTCACTCAACTACGTTTTGACCATTATTGTTACTTTCAAAGCTTTTGCAGAAGGAGAAAACAGCTAAAACGGACTGTATGAAGAATGCTTTAGCTTACACTGTTTCCATCAAGCAAATTACCTTTTTTCATCATTATCATTATGGTATGAAGGATTAGGTTTAGTTTTAAAACCTGATTCACTCAACTACGTTTTGACCATTATTGTTACTTTCAAAGCTTTTGCAGAAGGAGAAAACAGCTAAAACGGACTGTATGAAGAATGCTTTAGCTTACACTGTTTCCATCAAGCAAATTACCTTTTTTGTCCATTTTCATTATGGTATGATGGAATAGGTTTAGTTTTAAAACCTGATTCACTCAACTATGTTTTGACCATTATTCTTACTTTCAAAGCTTTTGCAGAAGGAGAAACAGCTAAAACGGAATCTAATGAATAATGCTCTAGCTTACACTGTTTCCATCAAGCCAATGACCTTTTTTCATCATTATCATTATGGTATGAAGGATTAGGTTTAGTTTTAGAACCTGATTCACTCAACTACGTTTTGACCATTATTCTTACTTTCAAAGCTTTTGCAGAAGGAGAAACAGCTAAAACGGAATTTAATGATTAATGCTTTAGCTTACACTGTTTCCATCAAGCCGATGACTGTATGGAGAATGCTTTAGCTTACACTGTTTCCATCAAGCAAATTACCTTTTTTCATCATTATCATTATGGTATGAAGGATTAGGTTAAGTTTTAGAACCTGATTCACTCAACTATGTTTTGACCATTATTCTTACTTTCAAAGCTTTTGCAGAAGGAGAAACAGCTAAAACGGAATCTAATGAATAATGCTCTAGCTTACACTGTTTCCATCAAGCCAATGACCTTTTTTCATCATTATCATTATGGTATGAAGGATTAGGTTTAGTTTTAGAACCTGATTCCCTCAACTACGTTTTGACCATTATTCTTACTTTCAAAGCTTTTGCAGAAGGAGAAAACAGCTAAAACGGACTGTATGAAGAATGCTTTAGCTTACACTGTTTCCATCAAGCAAATTACCTTTTTTCATCATTATCATTATGGTATGAAGGATTAGGTTTAGTTTTAGAACCTAAATTCACTCAACTACGTTTTGACCATTATTGTTACTTTCAAAGCTTTTGCAGAAGGAGAAAACAGCTAAAACGGACTGTATGGAGAATGCTTTAGCTTACACTGTTTCCATCAAGCAAATTACCTTTTTTCATCATTATCATTATGGTATTAAGGATTAGGTTTAGTTTTAGAACCTGATTCACTCAACTACGTTTTGACCATTATTGTTACTTTCAAAGCTTTTGCAGAAGGAGAAAACAGCTAAAACGGACTGTATGAAGAATGCTTTAGCTTACACTGTTTCCATCAAGCAAATTACCTTTTTTCATCATTATCATTATGGTATGAAGGATTAGGTTTAGTTTTAGAACCTAAATTCACTCAACTACGTTTTGACCATTATTGTTACTTTCAAAGCTTTTGCAGAAGGAGAAAACAGCTAAAACGGACTGTATGGAGAATGCTTTAGCTTACACTGTTTCCATCAAGCAAATTACCTTTTTTCATCATTATCATTATGGTATGAAGGATTAGGTTAAGTTTTAGAACCTGATTCACTCAACTATGTTTTGACCATTATTCTTACTTTCAAAGCTTTTGCAGAAGGAGAAACAGCTAAAACGGAATCTAATGAATAATGCTCTAGCTTACACTGTTTCCATCAAGCCAATGACCTTTTTTCATCATTATCATTATGGTATGAAGGATTAGGTTTAGTTTTAGAACCTGATTCACTCAACTACGTTTTGACCATTATTCTTACTTTCAAAGCTTTTGCAGAAGGAGAAAACAGCTAAAACGGACTGTATGAAGAATGCTTTAGCTACACTGTTTCCATCAAGCAAATTACCTTTTTTCATCATTATCATTATGGTATTAAGGATTAGGTTTAGTTTTAGAACCTGATTCACTCAACTATGTTTTGACCATTATTCTTACTTTCAAAGCTTTTGCAGAAGGAGAAACAGCTAAAACGGAATCTAATGAATAATGCTCTAGCTTACACTGTTTCCATCAAGCCAATGACCTTTTTTCATCATTATCATTATGGTATGAAGGATTAGGTTTAGTTTTAGAACCTGATTCACTCAACTACGTTTTGACCATTATTCTTACTTTCAAAGCTTTTGCAGAAGGAGAAAACAGCTAAAACGGACTGTATGAAGAATGCTTTAGCTACACTGTTTCCATCAAGCAAATTACCTTTTTTCATCATTATCATTATGGTATTAAGGATTAGGTTTAGTTTTAGAACCTGATTCACTCAACTACGTTTTGACCATTATTGTTACTTTCAAAGCTTTTGCAGAAGGAGAAAACAGCTAAAACGGACTGTATGAAGAATGCTTTAGCTTACACTGTTTCCATCAAGCAAATTACCTTTTTTCATCATTATCATTATGGTATGAAGGATTAGGTTTAGTTTTAGAACCTAAATTCACTCAACTACGTTTTGACCATTATTGTTACTTTCAAAGCTTTTGCAGAAGGAGAAAACAGCTAAAACGGACTGTATGAAGAATGCTTTAGCTTACACTGTTTCCATCAAGCAAATTACCTTTTTTCATCATTATCATTATGGTATGAAGGATTAGGTTAAGTTTTAGAACCTGATTCACTCAACTATGTTTTGACCATTATTCTTACTTTCAAAGCTTTTGCAGAAGGAGAAAACAGCTAAAACGGACTTTATGAAGAATGCTTTAGCTTACACTGTTTCCATCAAGCCGATGACCTTTTTTCATCATTATCATTATGGTATGAAGGATTAGGTTTAGTTTTACAACCTGATTCACTCAACTACGTTTTGACCATTATTGTTACTTTCAAAGCTTTTGCAGAAGGAGAAAACAGCTAAAACGGACTGTAAGAGGAAGGCTTTAACTTTCACTATAATTATCAAGCAAATGACCTTTTTTCACCATTTTCATCATGGTATGATGGATGAGGTTTAGTTTTAGAACCTGATTCACACCACTACGTTTTGACCATTATTGTTACTTTCAAAGCTTTTGCAGAAGGAGAAAACAGCTAAAACGGACTGTAAGAGGAAGGCTTTAACTTTCACTATAATTACAAGCAAATGACCTTTTTTGTCCATTTTCATTATGGTATGATGGAATAGGCTTAGTTTTAGAACCTGATTAACTCAACTACGTTTTTACCATTATTGTTACTTTGTAGCTTTTGCAGAAGGAGAAAACAGCTAAATCGGACTGTATGAAGAATGCTTTAGCTTACACTGTTTCCATCAAGCCAATGACCTTTTTTCATCATTATCATTATGGTATGAAGGATTAGGTTTAGTTTTAGAACCTGATTCACTCAACTACGTTTTGACCATTATTGTTACTTTCAAAGCTTTTGCAGAAGGAGAAACAGCTAAAACGGAATTTAATGATTAATGCTTTAGCTTACACTGTTTCCATCAAGCCGATGACCTTTTTTCATCATTATCATTATGGTATGAAGGATTAGGTTTAGTTTTAAAACCTGATTCACTCAACTACGTTTTGACCATTATTCTTACTTTCAAAGTTTTTGCAGAAGGAGAAAACAGCTAAAACGGACTGTATGAAGAATGCTTTAGCTACACTGTTTCCATCAAGCAAATTACCTTTTTTCATCATTATCATTATGGTATTAAGGATTAGGTTTAGTTTTAGAACCTGATTCACTCAACTACGTTTTGACCATTATTGTTACTTTCAAAGCTTTTGCAGAAGGAGAAAACAGCTAAAACGGACTTTATGAAGAATGCTTTAGCTTACACTGTTTCCATCAAGCCGATGACCTTTTTTCATCATTATCATTATGGTATGAAGGATTAGGTTTAGTTTTAGAACCTGATTCACTCAACTACGTTTTGACCATTATTGTTACTTTCAAAGCTTTTGCAGAAGGAGAAAACAGCTAAAACGGACTGTAAGAGGAAGGCTTTAACTTTCACTATAATTATCAAGCAAATGACCTTTTTTCACCATTTTCATCATGGTATGAAGGATTAGGTTTAGTTTTAGAACCTGATTCACTCAACTACGTTTTGACCATTATTGTTACTTTCAAAGCTTTTGCAGAAGGAGAAAACAGCTAAAACGGACTGTAAGAGGAAGGCTTTAACTTTCACTATAATTATCAAGCAAATGACCTTTTTTCACCATTTTCATCATGGTATAATGGATGAGGTTTAGTTTTAGAACCTGATTCACTCCACTACGTTTTGACCATTATTGTTACTTTCAAAGCTTTTGCAGAAGGAGAAAACAGCTAAAACGGACTGTAAGAGGAAGGCTTTAACTTTCACTATAATTACAAGCAAATGACCTTTTTTGTCCATTTTCATTATGGTATGATGGAATAGGCTTAGTTTTAGAACCTGATTAACTCAACTACGTTTTGACCATTATTGTTACTTTGTAGCTTTTGCAGAAGGAGAAAACAGCTAAATCGGACTGTATGAAGAATGCTTTAGCTTACACTGTTTCCATCAAGCAAATTACCTTTTTTCATCATTATCATTATGGTATTAAGGATTAGGTTTAGTTTTAAAACATGATTCACTCAACTATGTTTTGACCATTATTCTTACTTTCAAAGCTTTTGCAGAAGGAGAAACAGCTAAAACGGAATCTAATGAATAATGCTCTAGCTTACACTGTTTCCATCAAGCCAATGACCTTTTTTCATCATTATCATTATGGTATGAAGGATTAGGTTTAGTTTTAAAACCTGATTCACTCAACTACGTTTTGACCATTATTGTTACTTTCAAAGCTTTTGCAGAAGGAGAAAACAGCTAAAACGGACTGTATGAAGAATGCTTTAGCTACACTGTTTCCATCAAGCAAATTACCTTTTTTCATCATTATCATTATGGTATTAAGGATTAGGTTTAGTTTTAGAACCTGATTCACTCAACTACGTTTTGACCATTATTGTTACTTTCAAAGCTTTTGCAGAAGGAGAAAACAGCTAAAACGGACTGTATGAAGAATGCTTTAGCTTACACTGTTTCCATCAAGCAAATTACCTTTTTTCATCATTATCATTATGGTATGAAGGATTAGGTTTAGTTTTAAAACCTGATTCACTCAACTATGTTTTGACCATTATTCCTACTTTCAAAGCTTTTGCAGAAGGAGAAACAGCTAAAACGGAATCTAATGAATAATGCTCTAGCTTACACTGTTTCCATCAAGCCAATGACCTTTTTTCATCATTATCATTATGGTATGAAGGATTAGGTTTAGTTTTAGAACCTGATTCACTCAACTACGTTTTGACCATTATTGTTACTTTCAAAGCTTTTGCAGAAGGAGAAAACAGCTAAAACGGACTTTATGAAGAATGCTTTAGCTTACACTGTTTCCATCAAGCCGATGACCTTTTTTCATCATTATCATTATGGTATGAAGGATTAGGTTTAGTTTTAGAACCTGATTCACTCAACTACGTTTTGACCATTATTGTTACTTTCAAAGCTTTTGCAGAAGGAGAAAACAGCTAAAACGGACTGTAAGAGGAAGGCTTTAACTTTCACTATAATTATCAAGCAAATGACCTTTTTTCACCATTTTCATCATGGTATGAAGGATTAGGTTTAGTTTTAGAACCTGATTCACTCAACTACGTTTTGACCATTATTGTTACTTTCAAAGCTTTTGCAGAAGGAGAAAACAGCTAAAACGGACTGTAAGAGGAAGGCTTTAACTTTCACTATAATTATCAAGCAAATGACCTTTTTTCACCATTTTCATCATGGTATAATGGATGAGGTTTAGTTTTAGAACCTGATTCACTCCACTACGTTTTGACCATTATTGTTACTTTCAAAGCTTTTGCAGAAGGAGAAAACAGCTAAAACGGACTGTAAGAGGAAGGCTTTAACTTTCACTATAATTACAAGCAAATGACCTTTTTTGTCCATTTTCATTATGGTATGATGGAATAGGCTTAGTTTTAGAACCTGATTAACTCAACTACGTTTTGACCATTATTGTTACTTTGTAGCTTTTGCAGAAGGAGAAAACAGCTAAATCGGACTGTATGAAGAATGCTTTAGCTTACACTGTTTCCATCAAGCAAATTACCTTTTTTCATCATTATCATTATGGTATTAAGGATTAGGTTTAGTTTTAAAACATGATTCACTCAACTATGTTTTGACCATTATTCTTACTTTCAAAGCTTTTGCAGAAGGAGAAACAGCTAAAACGGAATCTAATGAATAATGCTCTAGCTTACACTGTTTCCATCAAGCCAATGACCTTTTTTCATCATTATCATTATGGTATGAAGGATTAGGTTTAGTTTTAAAACCTGATTCACTCAACTACGTTTTGACCATTATTGTTACTTTCAAAGCTTTTGCAGAAGGAGAAAACAGCTAAAACGGACTGTATGAAGAATGCTTTAGCTACACTGTTTCCATCAAGCAAATTACCTTTTTTCATCATTATCATTATGGTATTAAGGATTAGGTTTAGTTTTAGAACCTGATTCACTCAACTACGTTTTGACCATTATTGTTACTTTCAAAGCTTTTGCAGAAGGAGAAAACAGCTAAAACGGACTGTATGAAGAATGCTTTAGCTTACACTGTTTCCATCAAGCAAATTACCTTTTTTCATCATTATCATTATGGTATGAAGGATTAGGTTTAGTTTTAAAACCTGATTCACTCAACTATGTTTTGACCATTATTCCTACTTTCAAAGCTTTTGCAGAAGGAGAAACAGCTAAAACGGAATCTAATGAATAATGCTCTAGCTTACACTGTTTCCATCAAGCCAATGACCTTTTTTCATCATTATCATTATGGTATGAAGGATTAGGTTTAGTTTTAGAACCTGATTCACTCAACTACGTTTTGACCATTATTGTTACTTTCAAAGCTTTTGCAGAAGGAGAAAACAGCTAAAACGGACTGTATGAAGAATGCTTTAGCTTACACTGTTTCCATCAAGCAAATTACCTTTTTTGTCCATTTTCATTATGGTATGATGGAATAGGTTTAGTTTTAAAACCTGATTCACTCAACTATGTTTTGACCATTATTCTTACTTTCAAAGCTTTTGCAGAAGGAGAAACAGCTAAAACGGAATCTAATGAATAATGCTCTAGCTTACACTGTTTCCATCAAGCCAATGACCTTTTTTCATCATTATCATTATGGTATGAAGGATTAGGTTTAGTTTTAGAACCTGATTCACTCAACTACGTTTTGACCATTATTGTTACTTTCAAAGCTTTTGCAGAAGGAGAAAACAGCTAAAACGGAATCTAATGAATAATGCTCTAGCTTACACTGTTTCCATCAAGCCAATGACCTTTTTTCATCATTATCATTATGGTATGAAGGATTAGGTTTAGTTTTAGAACCTGATTCACTCAACTACGTTTTGACCATTATTGTTACTTTCAAAGCTTTTGCAGAAGGAGAAAACAGCTAAAACGGAATCTAATGAATAATGCTCTAGCTTACACTGTTTCCATCAAGCCAATGACCTTTTTTCATCATTATCATTATGGTATGAAGGATTAGGTTTAGTTTTAAAACCTGATTCACTCAACTATGTTTTGACCATTATTCCTACTTTCAAAGCTTTTGCAGAAGGAGAAACAGCTAAAACGGAATCTAATGAATAATGCTTTAGCTTTTACTGTTTCCATCAAGCAAAGGACCTTTTTTCATCATTATCATTATGGTATGAAGGATTATGTATAGTTTCAGAAGCTGATTCACTCAACTACGTTTTGACCATTATTGTTACTTTCAAAGCTTTTGCAGAAGGAGAAACAGCTAAAACGAAATCTAATGAATAACACTTTAGCTTACACGGTTTCCATCAAGCAAAGGACCTTTTTTCATCATTATCATTATGGTATGAAGGATTAGGTAAAGTTTTAGAACCTGATTCACTCAACTATGTTTTGACCATTATTCCTACTTTCAAAGCTTTTGCAGAAGGAGAAACAGCTAAAACGGAATCTAATGAATAATGCTCTAGCTTACACTGTTTCCATCAAGCCAATGACCTTTTTTCATCATTATCATTATGGTATGAAGGATTAGGTTTAGTTTTAGAACCTGATTCACTCAACTACGTTTTGACCATTATTGTTACTTTCAAAGCTTTTGCAGAAGGAGTTAACAGCTAAAACGGACTGTAAGAGGAATGCTTTAGCTTACACTGTTTCCATCAAGCAAAGGACCTTTTTTCATCATTATCATTATGGTATGAAGGATTAGGTATAGTTTCAGAATCTGATTCACTCAACTACGTTTTGACCATTATTGTTACTTTCAAAGCTTTTGAAAGTAACGTTTTTACCATTATTGTTACTTTCAAAGCTTTTGCAGAAGGAGAAACAGCTAAAACGGAATCTAATGAATAATGCGCTAGCTTACACTGTTTCCATCAAGCAAATTACCTTTTTTCATCATTATCATTATGGTATGAAGGATTAGGTATAGTTTCAGAAGCTGATTCACTCAACTACGTTTTGACCATTATTGTTACTTTCAAAGCTTTTGCAGAAGGAGAAACAGCTAAAACGAAATCTAATGAATAACACTTTAGCTTACACGGTTTCCATCAAGCAAAGGACCTTTTTTCATCATTATCATTATGGTATGAAGGATTAGGTAAAGTTTTAGAACCTGATACACTCAACTACGTTTTGACCATTATTGTTACTTTCAAAGCTTTTGCAGAAGGAGTTAACAGCTAAAACGGACTGTAAGAGGAATGCTTTAGCTTACACTGTTTCCATCAAGCAAAGGACCTTTTTTCATCATTATCATTATGGTATGAAGGATTATGTTTAGTTTTAGAACCTGATTCACTCAACTACGTTTTGACCATTATTGTTACTTTCAAAGCTTTTGCAGAAGGAGAAAACAGCTAAAACGGACTGAATGAAGAATGCTTTAGCTTTTACTGTTTCCATCAAGCAAATGACCTTTTTTCATCATTATCATTATGGTATGAAGGATTAGGTATAGTTTCAGAATCTGATTCACTCAACTACGTTTTGACCATTATTGTTACTTTCAAAGCTTTTGAAAGTAACGTTTTTACCATTATTGTTACTTTCAAAGCTTTTGCAGAAGGAGAAACAGCTAAAACGGAATCTAATGAATAATACTCTAGCTTACACTGTTTCCATCAAGCAAATTACCTTTTTACATCATTATCATTATGGTATGAAGGATTTGGTTTAGTTTTAAAACCTGATTCACTCAACTACGTTTTGACCTTTATTGTTACTTTCAAAGCTTTTGTAAGTAACGTTTTTACCATTTTTGTTACTTTCAAAGCTTTTGCAGAAGGAGAAAACAGCTAAAACGGACTGAATGAAGAATGCTTTAGCTTTTACTGTTTCCATCAAGCAAATGACCTTTTTTCATCATTATCATTATGGTATGAAGGTTTAGGTTTAGTTTTAGAACCTGATTCACTCAACTACGTTTTGACCATTATTGTTAGTTTCAAAACATTTGCAGAAGGAGAAACAACTAAAACGGAATCTAATGAATAATACTCTAGCTTACACTGTTTCCATCAAGCAAATTACCTTTTTACATCATTATCAATATGGTATGAAGGATTTGGTTTAGTTTTAAAACCTGATTCACTCAACTACGTTTTGACCTTTATTGTTACTTTCAAAGCTTTTGTAAGTAACGTTTTTACCATTTTTGTTACTTTCAAAGCTTTTGCAGAAGGAGAAAACAGCTAAAACGGACTGAATGAAGAATGCTTTAGCTTTTACTGTTTCCATCAAGCAAATGACCTTTTTTCATCATTATCATTATGGTATGAAGGTTTAGGTTTAGTTTTAGAACCTGATTCACTCAACTACGTTTTGACCATTATTGTTAGTTTCAAAACATTTGCAGAAGGAGAAACAACTAAAACGGAATCTAATGAATAATACTCTAGCTTACACTGTTTCCATCAAGCAAATTACCTTTTTACATCATTATCAATATGGTATGAAGGATTTGGTTTAGTTTTAAAACCTGATTCACTCAACTACGTTTTGACCTTTATTGTTACTTTCAAAGCTTTTGTAAGTAACGTTTTTACCATTTTTGTTACTTTCAAAGCTTTTGCAGAAGGAGAAAACAGCTAAAACGGACTGAATGAAGAATGCTTTAGCTTTTACTGTTTCCATCAAGCAAATGACCTTTTTTCATCATTATCAATATGGTATGAAGGATTTGGTTTAGTTTTAAAACCTGATTCACTCAACTACGTTTTGACCTTTATTGTTACTTTTAAAGCTTTTGAAAGTAACGTTTTTACCATTATTGTTACTTTCAAAGCTTTTGCAGAAGGAGTTAACAGCTAAAACGGACTGTAAGAGGAATGCTTTAGCTTACACTGTTTCCATCAAGCAAAGGACCTTTTTTCATCATTATCATTATGGTATGAAGGATTAGGTTTAGTTTTAGAACCTGATTCACTCAACTACGTTTTGACCATTATTGTTACTGTCAAAGCTTTTGCAGAAGGAGAAAACAGCTAAAACGGACTTAATGAAGAATGCTTTAGCTTTTACTGTTTCCATCAAGCAAATGACCTTTTTTCATCATTATCATTATGGTATGAAGGTTTAGGTTTAGTTTTAGAACCTAATTCACTCAACTACGTTTTGACCATTATTGTTAGTTTCAAAACATTTGCAGAAGGAGAAACAACTAAAACGGAATCTAATGAATAATGCTTTAGCTTTTACTGTTTCCATCAAGCAAATTACCTTTTTTCATCATTATCATTATGGTATGAAGGATTAGGTATAGTTTCAGAATCTGATTCACTCAACTACGTTTATACCATTATTGTTACTTTCAAAGCTTTTGAAAGTAACGTTTTTACCATTATTGTTACTTTCAAAGCTTTTGCAGAAGGAGAAACAGCTAAAACGGAATCTAATGAATAATACTCTAGCTTACACTGTTTCCATCAAGCAAATTACCTTTTTACATCATTATCAATATGGTATGAAGGATTTGGTTTAGTTTTAAAACCTGATTCACTCAACTACGTTTTGACCTTTATTGTTACTTTTAAACTTTTGAAAGTAACGTTTTTACCATTATTGTTACTTTCAAAGCTTTTGCAGAAGGAGTTAACAGCTAAAACGGACTGTAAGAGGAATGCTTTAGCTTACACTGTTTCCATCAAGCAAAGGACCTTTTTTCATCATTATCATTATGGTATGAAGGATTAGGTTTAGTTTTAGAACCTGATTCACTCAACTACGTTTTGACCATTATTGTTACTTTCAAAGCTTTTGCAGAAGGAGAAAACAGCTAAAACGGACTTAATGAAGAATGCTTTAGCTTTTACTGTTTCCATCAAGCAAATGACCTTTTTTCATCATTATCATTATGGTATGAAGGATTAGGTATAGTTTCAGAAGCTGATTCACTCAACTACGTTTTGACCATTATTGTTACTTTCAAAGCTTTTGCAGAAGGAGAAACAGATAAAACGAAATCTAATGAATAATGCTTTAGCTTTTACTGTTTCCATCAAGCAAATTACCTTTTTTCATCATTATCATTATGGTATGAAGGATTAGGTATAGTTTAAGAATCTGATTCACTCAACTACGTTTTGACCATTATTGTTACTTTCAAAACATTTGCAGAAGGAGAAACAACTAAAACGGAATCTAATGAATAATGCTTTAGCTTTTACTGTTTCCATCAAGCAAAGGACCTTTTTTCATCATTATCATTATGGTATGAAGGATTAGGTTTAGTTTTAGAACCTGATTCACTCAACTACGTTTTGACCATTATTGTTACTTTCAAAGCTTTTGCAGAAGGAGAAACAGCTAAAACGAAATCTAATGAATAACACTTTAGCTTACACGGTTTCCATCAAGCAAAGGACCTTTTTTCATCATTATCATTATGGTATGAAGGATTAGGTAAAGTTTTAGAACCTGATACACTCAACTACGTTTTGACCATTATTGTTACTTTCAAAGCTTTTGCAGAAGGAGTTAACAGCTAAAACGGACTGTAAGAGGAATGCTTTAGCTTACACTGTTTCCATCAAGCAAATGACCTTTTTTCATCATTATCATTATGGTATGAAGGATTAGGTTTAGTTTTAGAACCTGATTCACTCAACTACGTTTTGACCATTATTGTTACTTTCAAAGCTTTTGCAGAAGGAGAAAACAGCTAAAACGGAATCTAATGAATAATGCTCTAGCTTACACTGTTTCCATCAAGCCAATGACCTTTTTTCATCATTATCATTATGGTATGAAGGATTAGGTTTAGTTTTAAAACCTGATTCACTCAACTATGTTTTGACCATTATTCCTACTTTCAAAGCTTTTGCAGAAGGAGAAACAGCTAAAACGGAATCTAATGAATAATGCTTTAGCTTTTACTGTTTCCATCAAGCAAAGGACCTTTTTTCATCATTATCATTATGGTATGAAGGATTATGTATAGTTTCAGAAGCTGATTCACTCAACTACGTTTTGACCATTATTGTTACTTTCAAAGCTTTTGCAGAAGGAGAAACAGCTAAAACGAAATCTAATGGATAACACTTTAGCTTACACGGTTTCCATCAAGCAAAGGACCTTTTTTCATCATTATCATTATGGTATGAAGGATTAGGTAAAGTTTTAGAACCTGATTCACTCAACTATGTTTTGACCATTATTCCTACTTTCAAAGCTTTTGCAGAAGGAGAAACAGCTAAAACGGAATCTAATGAATAATGCTCTAGCTTACACTGTTTCCATCAAGCCAATGACCTTTTTTCATCATTATCATTATGGTATGAAGGATTAGGTTTAGTTTTAGAACCTGATTCACTCAACTACGTTTTGACCATTATTGTTACTTTCAAAGCTTTTGCAGAAGGAGTTAACAGCTAAAACGGACTGTAAGAGGAATGCTTTAGCTTACACTGTTTCCATCAAGCAAAGGACCTTTTTTCATCATTATCATTATGGTATGAAGGATTAGGTATAGTTTCAGAATCTGATTCACTCAACTACGTTTTGACCATTATTGTTACTTTCAAAGCTTTTGAAAGTAACGTTTTTACCATTATTGTTACTTTCAAAGCTTTTGCAGAAGGAGAAACAGCTAAAACGGAATCTAATGAATAATGCGCTAGCTTACACTGTTTCCATCAAGCAAATTACCTTTTTTCATCATTATCATTATGGTATGAAGGATTAGGTATAGTTTCAGAAGCTGATTCACTCAACTACGTTTTGACCATTATTGTTACTTTCAAAGCTTTTGCAGAAGGAGAAACAGCTAAAACGAAATCTAATGAATAACACTTTAGCTTACACGGTTTCCATCAAGCAAAGGACCTTTTTTCATCATTATCATTATGGTATGAAGGATTAGGTAAAGTTTTAGAACCTGATACACTCAACTACGTTTTGACCATTATTGTTACTTTCAAAGCTTTTGCAGAAGGAGTTAACAGCTAAAACGGACTGTAAGAGGAATGCTTTAGCTTACACTGTTTCCATCAAGCAAAGGACCTTTTTTCATCATTATCATTATGGTATGAAGGATTATGTTTAGTTTTAGAACCTGATTCACTCAACTACGTTTTGACCATTATTGTTACTTTCAAAGCTTTTGCAGAAGGAGAAAACAGCTAAAACGGACTGAATGAAGAATGCTTTAGCTTTTACTGTTTCCATCAAGCAAATGACCTTTTTTCATCATTATCATTATGGTATGAAGGATTAGGTATAGTTTCAGAATCTGATTCACTCAACTACGTTTTGACCATTATTGTTACTTTCAAAGCTTTTGAAAGTAACGTTTTTACCATTATTGTTACTTTCAAAGCTTTTGCAGAAGGAGAAACAGCTAAAACGGAATCTAATGAATAATACTCTAGCTTACACTGTTTCCATCAAGCAAATTACCTTTTTACATCATTATCATTATGGTATGAAGGATTTGGTTTAGTTTTAAAACCTGATTCACTCAACTACGTTTTGACCTTTATTGTTACTTTCAAAGCTTTTGTAAGTAACGTTTTTACCATTTTTGTTACTTTCAAAGCTTTTGCAGAAGGAGAAAACAGCTAAAA
Organism: Pungitius pungitius; assembly: GCF_949316345.1. NCBI lineage: Eukaryota > Metazoa > Chordata > Actinopteri > Perciformes > Gasterosteidae > Pungitius > Pungitius pungitius. The sequence goes on along the minus strand of NW_026909893.1, from coordinate 1,057,168 downwards.
CGGACTGAATGAAGAATGCTTTAGCTTTTACTGTTTCCATCAAGCAAATGACCTTTTTTCATCATTATCATTATGGTATGAAGGTTTAGGTTTAGTTTTAGAACCTGATTCACTCAACTACGTTTTGACCATTATTGTTAGTTTCAAAACATTTGCAGAAGGAGAAACAACTAAAACGGAATCTAATGAATAATACTCTAGCTTACACTGTTTCCATCAAGCAAATTACCTTTTTACATCATTATCAATATGGTATGAAGGATTTGGTTTAGTTTTAAAACCTGATTCACTCAACTACGTTTTGACCTTTATTGTTACTTTCAAAGCTTTTGTAAGTAACGTTTTTACCATTTTTGTTACTTTCAAAGCTTTTGCAGAAGGAGAAAACAGCTAAAACGGACTGAATGAAGAATGCTTTAGCTTTTACTGTTTCCATCAAGCAAATGACCTTTTTTCATCATTATCATTATGGTATGAAGGTTTAGGTTTAGTTTTAGAACCTGATTCACTCAACTACGTTTTGACCATTATTGTTACTTTCAAAGCTTTTGAAAGTAACGTTTTTACCATTATTGTTACTTTCAAAGCTTTTGCAGAAGGAGAAACAGCTAAAACGGAATCTAATGAATAATGCTTTAGCTTTTACTGTTTCCATCAAGCAAATTACCTTTTTTCATCATTATCATTATGGTATGAAGGATTAGGTATAGTTTCAGAATCTGATTCACTCAACTACGTTTTGACCATTATTGTTCCTTTCAAAGCTTTTGAAAGTAATGTTTTTACCATTATTGTTACTTTCAAAGCTTTTGCAGAAGGAGAAACAGCTAAAACGGAATCTAATGAATAATACTCTAGCTTACACTGTTTCCATCAAGCAAATTACCTTTTTAGATCATTATCAATATGGTATGAAGGATTTGGTTTAGTTTTAAAACCTGATTCACTCAACTACGTTTTGACCTTTATTGTTACTTTTAAAGCTTTTGAAAGTAACGTTTTTACCATTATTGTTACTTTCAAAGCTTTTGCAGAAGGAGTTAACAGCTAAAACGGACTGTAAGAGGAATGCTTTAGCTTACACTGTTTCCATCAAGCAAAGGACCTTTTTTCATCATTATCATTATGGTATGAAGGATTAGGTTTAGTTTTAGAACCTGATTCACTCAACTACGTTTTGACCATTATTGTTACTGTCAAAGCTTTTGCAGAAGGAGAAAACAGCTAAAACGGACTTAATGAAGAATGCTTTAGCTTTTACTGTTTCCATCAAGCAAATGACCTTTTTTCATCATTATCATTATGGTATGAAGGTTTAGGTTTAGTTTTAGAACCTAATTCACTCAACTACGTTTTGACCATTATTGTTAGTTTCAAAACATTTGCAGAAGGAGAAACAACTAAAACGGAATCTAATGAATAATGCTTTAGCTTTTACTGTTTCCATCAAGCAAATTACCTTTTTTCATCATTATCATTATGGTATGAAGGATTAGGTATAGTTTCAGAATCTGATTCACTCAACTACGTTTATACCATTATTGTTACTTTCAAAGCTTTTGAAAGTAACGTTTTTACCATTATTGTTACTTTCAAAGCTTTTGCAGAAGGAGAAACAGCTAAAACGGAATCTAATGAATAATACTCTAGCTTACACTGTTTCCATCAAGCAAATTACCTTTTTACATCATTATCAATATGGTATGAAGGATTTGGTTTAGTTTTAAAACCTGATTCACTCAACTACGTTTTGACCTTTATTGTTACTTTTAAACTTTTGAAAGTAACGTTTTTACCATTATTGTTACTTTCAAAGCTTTTGCAGAAGGAGTTAACAGCTAAAACGGACTGTAAGAGGAATGCTTTAGCTTACACTGTTTCCATCAAGCAAAGGACCTTTTTTCATCATTATCATTATGGTATGAAGGATTAGGTTTAGTTTTAGAACCTGATTCACTCAACTACGTTTTGACCATTATTGTTACTTTCAAAGCTTTTGCAGAAGGAGAAAACAGCTAAAACGGACTTAATGAAGAATGCTTTAGCTTTTACTGTTTCCATCAAGCAAATGACCTTTTTTCATCATTATCATTATGGTATGAAGGATTAGGTATAGTTTCAGAAGCTGATTCACTCAACTACGTTTTGACCATTATTGTTACTTTCAAAGCTTTTGCAGAAGGAGAAACAGATAAAACGAAATCTAATGAATAATGCTTTAGCTTTTACTGTTTCCATCAAGCAAATTACCTTTTTTCATCATTATCATTATGGTATGAAGGATTAGGTATAGTTTAAGAATCTGATTCACTCAACTACGTTTTGACCATTATTGTTACTTTCAAAACATTTGCAGAAGGAGAAACAACTAAAACGGAATCTAATGAATAATGCTTTAGCTTTTACTGTTTCCATCAAGCAAATTACCTTTTTTCATCATTATCATTATGGTATGAAGGATTAGGTATAGTTTCAGAATCTGATTCACTCAACTACGTTTTGACCATTATTGTTCCTTTCAAAGCTTTTGAAAGTAACGTTTTTACCATTATTGTTACTTTCAAAGCTTTTGCAGAAGGAGAAACAGCTAAAACGGAATCTAATGAATAATACTCTAGCTTACACTGTTTCCATCAAGCAAAGGACCTTTTTTCATCATTATCATTATGGTATGAAGGATTAGGTTTAGTTTTAGAACCTGATTCACTCAACTACGTTTTGACCATTATTGTTACTTTCAAAGCTTTTGCAGAAGGAGAAACAGCTAAAACGAAATCTAATGAATAACACTTTAGCTTACACGGTTTCCATCAAGCAAAGGACCTTTTTTCATCATTATCATTATGGTATGAAGGATTAGGTAAAGTTTTAGAACCTGATACACTCAACTACGTTTTGACCATTATTGTTACTTTCAAAGCTTTTGCAGAAGGAGTTAACAGCTAAAACGGACTGTAAGAGGAATGCTTTAGCTTACACTGTTTCCATCAAGCAAATGACCTTTTTTCATCATTATCATTATGGTATGAAGGATTAGGTATAGTTTCAGAAGCTGATTCACTCAACTACGTTTTGACCATTATTGTTACTTTCAAAGCTTTTGCAGAAGGAGAAACAGATAAAACGAAATCTAATGAATAATGCTTTAGCTTTTACTGTTTCCATCAAGCAAATTACCTTTTTTCATCATTATCATTATGGTATGAAGGATTAGGTAAAGTTTTAGAACCTGATACACTCAACTACGTTTTGACCATTATTGTTACTTTCAAAGCTTTTGCAGAAGGAGTTAACAGCTAAAACGGACTGTAAGAGGAATGCTTTAGCTTACACTGTTTCCATCAAGCAAATGACCTTTTTTCATCATTATCATTATGGTATGAAGGATTAGGTATAGTTTCAGAAGCTGATTCACTCAACTACGTTTTGACCATTATTGTTACTTTCAAAGCTTTTGCAGAAGGAGAAACAGATAAAACGAAATCTAATGAATAATGCTTTAGCTTTTACTGTTTCCATCAAGCAAATTACCTTTTTTCATCATTATCATTATGGTATGAAGGATTAGGTATAGTTTAAGAATCTGATTCACTCAACTACGTTTTGACCATTATTGTTACTTTCAAAACATTTGCAGAAGGAGAAACAACTAAAACGGAATCTAATGAATAATGCTTTAGCTTTTACTGTTTCCATCAAGCAAATTACCTTTTTTCATCATTATCATTATGGTATGAAGGATTAGGTATAGTTTCAGAATCTGATTCACTCAACTACGTTTTGACCATTATTGTTCCTTTCAAAGCTTTTGAAAGTAACGTTTTTACCATTATTGTTACTTTCAAAGCTTTTGCAGAAGGAGAAACAGCTAAAACGGAATCTAATGAATAATACTCTAGCTTACACTGTTTCCATCAAGCAAAGGACCTTTTTTCATCATTATCATTATGGTATGAAGGATTAGGTTTAGTTTTAGAACCTGATTCACTCAACTACGTTTTGACCATTATTGTTACTGTCAAAGCTTTTGCAGAAGGAGAAAACAGCTAAAACGGACTTAATGAAGAATGCTTTAGCTTTTACTGTTTCCATCAAGCAAATTACCTTTTTTCATCATTATCATTATGGTATGAAGGATTAGGTATAGTTTCAGAATCTTATTCACTCAACTACGTTTTGACCATTATTGTTACTTTCAAAGCTTTTGAAAGTAACGTTTTTACCATTATTGTTACTTTCAAAGCTTTTGCAGAAGGAGAAACAGCTAAAACGGAATCTAATGAATAATACTCTAGCTTACACTGTTTCCATCAAGCAAATTACCTTTTTACATCATTATCAATATGGTATGAAGGATTTGGTTTAGTTTTAAAACCTGATTCACTCAACTACGTTTTGACCATTATTGTTAGTTTCAAAGCTTTTGCAGAAGGAGAAACAGCTAAAACGGAATCTAATGAATAATGCTTTAGCTTACACTGTTTCCATCAAGCCAATGACCTTTTTTCATCATTATCATTATGGTATGAAGGATTAGGTTTAGTTTTAGAACCTGATTCACTCAACTACGTTTTGACCATTATTGTTACTTTCAAAGCTTTTGCAGAAGGAGAAACAGCTAAAACGAAATCTAATGAATAATGCTTTAGCTTTTACTGTTTCCATCAAGCAAAGGACCTTTTTTCATCATTATCAATATGGTATGAAGGATTAGGTATAGTTTCAGAATCTGATTCACTCAACTACGTTTTGACCATTATTGTTACTTTCAAAGCTTTTGCAGAAGGAGAAACAGATAAAACGAAATCTAATGAATAATGCTTTAGCTTTTACTGTTTCCATCAAGCAAATTACCTTTTTTCATCATTATCATTATGGTATGAAGGATTAGGTATAGTTTCAGAATCTGATTCACTCAACTACGTTTTGACCATTATTGTTACTTTCAAAGCTTTTGAAAGAAACGTTTTTACCATTATTGTTACTTTCAAAGCTTTTGCAGAAGGAGAAACAGCTAAAACGGAATCTAATGAATAATACTCTAGCTTACACTGTTTCCATCAAGCAAATTACCTTTTTACATCATTATCAATATGGTATGAAGGATTTGGTTTAGTTTTAAAACCTGATTCACTCAACTACGTTTTGACCTTTATTGTTACTTTTAAAGCTTTTGAAAGAAACGTTTTTACCATTATTGTTACTTTCAAAGCTTTTGCAGAAGGAGAAACAGCTAAAACGGAATCTAATGAATAATGCTCTAGCTTACACTGTTTCCATCAAGCAAATTACCTTTTTTCATCATTATCATTATGGTATGAAGGATTAGGTATAGTTTCAGAAGCTGATTCACTCAACTACGTTTTGACCATTATTGTTACTTTCAAAGCTTTTGCAGAAGGAGTTAACAGCTAAAACGGACTGTAGGAGGAATGCTTTAGCTTACACTGTTTCCATCAAGCAAAGGACCTTTTTTCATCATTATCATTATGGTATGAAGGATTAGGTTTAGTTTTAGAATCTGATTCACTCAACTACGTTTTGACCATTATTGTTAGTTTCAAAGCTTTTGCAGAAGGAGAAACAGCTAAAACGGAATCTAATGAATAATGATTTAGCTTACACTGTTTCCATCAAGCCAATGACCTTTTTTCATCATTATCATTATGGTATGAAGGATTAGGTTTAGTTTTAGAACCTGATTCACTCAACTACGTTTTGACCATTATTGTTACTTTCAAAGCTTTTGCAGAAGGAGAAAACAGCTAAAACGGACTGAATGAAGAATGCTTTAGCTTTTACTGTTTCCATCAAGCAAATGACCTTTTTTCATCATTATCATTATGGTATGAGGGTTTAGGTTTAGTTTTAGAACCTGATTCACTCAACTACGTTTTGACCATTATTGTTACTTTCAAAGCTTTTGCAGAAGGAGAAACAGCTAAAACGAAATCTAATGAATAATGCTTTAGCTTTTACTGTTTCCATCAAGCAAAGGACCTTTTTTCATCATTATCAATATGGTATGAAGGATTAGGTATAGTTTCAGAATCTGATTCACTCAACTACGTTTTGACCATTATTGTTACTTTCAAAGCTTTTGCAGAAGGAGAAACAGATAAAACGAAATCTAATGAATAATGCTTTAGCTTTTACTGTTTCCATCAAGCAAATTACCTTTTTTCATCATTATCATTATGGTATGAAGGATTAGGTATAGTTTCAGAATCTGATTCACTCAACTACGTTTTGACCATTATTGTTACTTTCAAAGCTTTTGAAAGAAACGTTTTTACCATTATTGTTACTTTCAAAGCTTTTGCAGAAGGAGAAACAGCTAAAACGGAATCTAATGAATAATACTCTAGCTTACACTGTTTCCATCAAGCAAATTACCTTTTTACATCATTATCAATATGGTATGAAGGATTTGGTTTAGTTTTAAAACCTGATTCACTCAACTACGTTTTGACCTTTATTGTTACTTTTAAAGCTTTTGAAAGAAACGTTTTTACCATTATTGTTACTTTCAAAGCTTTTGCAGAAGGAGAAACAGCTAAAACGGAATCTAATGAATAATGCTCTAGCTTACACTGTTTCCATCAAGCAAATTACCTTTTTTCATCATTATCATTATGGTATGAAGGATTAGGTATAGTTTCAGAAGCTGATTCACTCAACTACGTTTTGACCATTATTGTTACTTTCAAAGCTTTTGCAGAAGGAGTTAACAGCTAAAACGGACTGTAGGAGGAATGCTTTAGCTTACACTGTTTCCATCAAGCAAAGGACCTTTTTTCATCATTATCATTATGGTATGAAGGATTAGGTTTAGTTTTAGAATCTGATTCACTCAACTACGTTTTGACCATTATTGTTAGTTTCAAAGCTTTTGCAGAAGGAGAAACAGCTAAAACGGAATCTAATGAATAATGATTTAGCTTACACTGTTTCCATCAAGCCAATGACCTTTTTTCATCATTATCATTATGGTATGAAGGATTAGGTTTAGTTTTAGAACCTGATTCACTCAACTACGTTTTGACCATTATTGTTACTTTCAAAGCTTTTGCAGAAGGAGAAAACAGCTAAAACGGACTGAATGAAGAATGCTTTAGCTTTTACTGTTTCCATCAAGCAAATGACCTTTTTTCATCATTATCATTATGGTATGAGGGTTTAGGTTTAGTTTTAGAACCTGATTCACTCAACTACGTTTTGACCATTATTGTTAGTTTCAAAACATTTGCAGAAGGAGAAACAGCTAAAACGGAATCTAATGAATAATGCTTTACCTTTTACTGTTTCCATCAAGCAAATTACCTTTTTTCATCATTATCATTATGGTATGAAGGATTAGGTATAGTTTCAGAATCTGATTCACTCAACTACGTTTTGACCATTATTGTTACTTTCAAAGCTTTTGCAGAAGGAGAAACAGCTAAAACAGAATCTAATGAATAATACTCTAGCTTACACTGTTTCCATCAAGCAAATTACCTTTTTTCATCATTATCATTATGGTATGAAAGATTAGGTATAGTTTCAGAAGCTGATTCACTCAACTACGTTTTGACCATTATTGTTACTTTCAAAGCTTTTGCAGAAGGAGAAAACAGCTAAAACGGACTGTATGAAGAATGCTTTAGCTTACACTGTTTCCATCAAGCAAATTACCTTTTTTCATCATTATCATTATGGTATGAAGGATTAGGTATAGTTTCAGAATCTGATTCACTCAACTACGTTTTGACCATTATTGTTACTTTCAAAGCTTTTGAAAGTAACGTTTTTACCATTATTGTTACTTTCAAAGCTTTTGCAGAAGGAGAGACAGCTAAAACGGAATCTAATGAATAGTACTCTAGCTTACACTGTTTCCATCAAGCAAATTACCTTTTTTCATCATTATCATTATGGTATGAAAGATTAGGTATAGTTTCAGAAGCTGAATCACTCAACTACGTTTTGACCATTATTGTTACTTTCAAAGCTTTTGCAGAAGGAGAAACAGCTAAAACGGAATCTAATGAATAATGCTCTAGCTTACACTGTTTCCATCAAGCAAATTACCTTTTTTGATCATTATCATTATGGTATGAAGGATTAGGTTTAGTTTTAAAACCTGATTCACTCAACTACGTTTTGACCATTATTGTTACTTTCAAAGCTTTTGCAGAAGGAGAAAACAGCTAAAACGAAATCTAATGAATAACACTTTAGCTTACACGGTTTCCATCAAGCAAAGGACCTTTTTTCATCATTATCATTATGGTATGAAGGATTAGGTTAAGTTTTAGAACCTGATACACTTAACTACGTTTTGACCATTATTGTTACTTTCAAAGCTTTTGCAGAAGGAGTTAACAGCTAAAACGGACTGTAGGAGGAATATTTAGCTTACACTTTTTCCATCAAGCAAAGGACCTTTTTTCATCATTATCATTATGGTATGAAGGATTAGGTTTAGTTTTAGAATCTGATTCACTCAACTACGTTTTTACCATTATTGTTACTTTCAAAGCTTTTGCAGAAGGAGAAAACAGCTAAAACGGACTGTATGAAGAATGCTTTAGCTTACACTGTTTCCATCAAGCCAATGACCTTTTTTCATCATTATCATTATGGTATGAAGGATGATGTTTAGTTTTAGAACCTGATTCACTCAACTACGTTTTTACCATTATTGTTACTTTCAAAGCTTTTGCAGAAGGAGAAAACAGCTAAAACGGACTGAATGAAGAATGCTTTAGCTTTTACTGTTTCCATCAAGCAAATGACCTTTTTTCATCATTATCATTATGGTATGAAGGTTTAGGTTTAGTTTTAGAACCTGATTCACTCAACTACGTTTTTACAATTATTGTTACTTTCAAAGCTTTTGCAGAAGGAGAAAACAGCTAAAACGGACTGTATGAAGAATGCTTTAGCTTACACTGTTTCCATCAAGCCAATGACCTTTTTTCATCATTATCATTATGGTATGAAGGATGATGTTTAGTTTTAGAACCTGATTCACTCAACTACGTTTTTACAATTATTGTTACTTTCAAAGCTTTTGCAGAAGGAGAAAACAGCTAAAACGGACTGTATGAAGAATGCTTTAGCTTACACTGTTTCCATCAAGCAAATTACCTTTTTTCATCATTATCATTATGGTATGAAGGATTAGGTATAGTTTCAGAAGCTGATTCACTCAACTACGTTTTGACCATTATTGTTACTTTCAAAGCTTTTGCAGAAGGAGAAACAGCTAAAACGAAATCTAATGAATAACACTTTAGCTTACACGGTTTCCATCAAGCAAAGGACCTTTTTTCGTCATTATCATTATGGTATGAAGGATTAGGTAAAGTTTTAGAACCTGATACACTCAACTACGTTTTGACCATTATTGTTACTTTCAAAGCTTTTGCAGAAGGAGTTAACAGCTAAAACGGACTGTAAGAGGAATGCTTTAGCTTACACTGTTTCCATCAAGCAAAGGACCTTTTTTCATCATTATCATTATGGTATGAAGGATTAGGTTTAGTTTTAGAACCTGATTCACTCAACTACGTTTTGACCATTATTGTTACTTTCAAAGCTTTTGCAGAAGGAGAAACAGCTAAAACGGAATCTAATGAATAATGCGCTAGCTTACACTGTTTCCATCAAGCAAATTACCTTTTTTCATCATTATCATTATGGTATGAAGGATTAGGTATAGTTTCAGAAGCTGATTCACTCAACTACGTTTTGACCATTATTGTTACTTTCAAAGCTTTTGCAGAAGGAGAAACAGCTAAAACGAAATCTAATGAATAACACTTTAGCTTACACGGTTTCCATCAAGCAAAGGACCTTTTTTCATCATTATCATTATGGTATGAAGGATTAGGTAAAGTTTTAGAACCTGATACACTCAACTACGTTTTGACCATTATTGTTACTTTCAAAGCTTTTGCAGAAGGAGTTAACAGCTAAAACGGACTGTAAGAGGAATGCTTTAGCTTACACTGTTTCCATCAAGCAAAGGACCTTTTTTCATCATTATCATTATGGTATGAAGGATTAGGTTTAGTTTTAGAACCTGATTCACTCAACTACGTTTTGACCATTATTGTTACTTTCAAAGCTTTTGCAGAAGGAGAAAACAGCTAAAACGGACTGAATGAAGAATGCTTTAGCTTTTACTGTTTCCATCAAGCAAATGACCTTTTTTCATCATTATCATTATGGTATGAAGGTTTAGGTTTAGTTTTAGAACCTGATTCACTCAACTACGTTTTGACCATTATTGTTACTTTCAAAGCTTTTGCAGAAGGAGAGACAGCTAAAACGGAATCTAATGAATAGTACTCTAGCTTACACTGTTTCCATCAAGCAAATTACCTTTTTTCATCATTATCATTATGGTATGAAAGATTAGGTATAGTTTCAGAAGCTGAATCACTCAACTACGTTTTGACCATTATTGTTACTTTCAAAGCTTTTGCAGAAGGAGAAACAGCTAAAACGGAATCTAATGAATAATGCTCTAGCTTACACTGTTTCCATCAAGCAAATTACCTTTTTTGATCATTATCATTATGGTATGAAGGATTAGGTTTAGTTTTAAAACCTGATTCACTCAACTACGTTTTGACCATTATTGTTACTTTCAAAGCTTTTGCAGAAGGAGAAAACAGCTAAAACGAAATCTAATGAATAACACTTTAGCTTACACGGTTTCCATCAAGCAAAGGACCTTTTTTCATCATTATCATTATGGTATGAAGGATTAGGTTAAGTTTTAGAACCTGATACACTTAACTACGTTTTGACCATTATTGTTACTTTCAAAGCTTTTGCAGAAGGAGTTAACAGCTAAAACGGACTGTAGGAGGAATATTTAGCTTACACTGTTTCCATCAAGCAAAGGACCTTTTTTCATCATTATCATTATGGTATGAAGGATTAGGTTTAGTTTTAGAATCTGATTCACTCAACTACGTTTTTACCATTATTGTTACTTTCAAAGCTTTTGCAGAAGGAGAAAACAGCTAAAACGAACTGTATGAAGAATGCTTTAGCTTACACTGTTTCCATCAAGCCAATGACCTTTTTTCATCATTATCATTATGGTATGAAGGATGATGTTTAGTTTTAGAACCTGATTCACTCAACTACGTTTTTACCATTATTGTTACTTTCAAAGCTTTTGCAGAAGGAGAAAACAGCTAAAACGGACTGAATGAAGAATGCTTTAGCTTTTACTGTTTCCATCAAGCAAATGACCTTTTTTCATCATTATCATTATGGTATGAAGGTTTAGGTTTAGTTTTAGAACCTGATTCACTCAACTACGTTTTTACAATTATTGTTACTTTCAAAGCTTTTGCAGAAGGAGAAAACAGCTACAACGGACTGTATGAAGAATGCTTTAGCTTACACTGTTTCCATCAAGCCAATGACCTTTTTTCATCATTATCATTATGGTATGAAGGATGATGTTTAGTTTTAGAACCTGATTCACTCAACTACGTTTTTACAATTATTGTTACTTTCAAAGCTTTTGCAGAAGGAGAAAACAGCTAAAACGGACTGTATGAAGAATGCTTTAGCTTACACTGTTTCCATCAAGCAAATTACCTTTTTTCATCATTATCATTATGGTATGAAGGATTAGGTATAGTTTCAGAAGCTGATTCACTCAACTACTTTTTGACCATTATTGTTACTTTCAAAGCTTTTGCAGAAGGAGAAACAGCTAAAACGGAATCTAATGAATAATGCGCTAGCTTACACAGTTTCCATCAAGCAAATTACCTTTTTTCATCATTATCATTATGGTATGAAGGATTAGGTATAGTTTCAGAAGCTGATTCACTCAACTACGTTTTGACCATTATTGTTACTTTCAAAGCTTTTGCAGAAGGAGAAACAGCTAAAACGAAATCTAATGAATAACACTTTAGCTTACACGGTTTCCATCAAGCAAAGGACCTTTTTTCGTCATTATCATTATGGTATGAAGGATTAGGTAAAGTTTTAGAACCTGATACACTCAACTACGTTTTGACCATTATTGTTACTTTCAAAGCTTTTGCAGAAGGAGTTAACAGCTAAAACGGACTGTAAGAGGAATGCTTTAGCTTACACTGTTTCCATCAAGCAAAGGACCTTTTTTCATCATTATCATTATGGTATGAAGGATTAGGTTTAGTTTTAGAACCTGATTCACTCAACTACGTTTTGACCATTATTGTTACTTTCAAAGCTTTTGCAGAAGGAGAAACAGCTAAAACGGAATCTAATGAATAATGCGCTAGCTTACACTGTTTCCATCAAGCAAATTACCTTTTTTCATCATTATCATTATGGTATGAAGGATTAGGTATAGTTTCAGAAGCTGATTCACTCAACTACGTTTTGACCATTATTGTTACTTTCAAAGCTTTTGCAGAAGGAGAAACAGCTAAAACGAAATCTAATGAATAACACTTTAGCTTACACGGTTTCCATCAAGCAAAGGACCTTTTTTCATCATTATCATTATGGTATGAAGGATTAGGTAAAGTTTTAGAACCTGATACACTCAACTACGTTTTGACCATTATTGTTACTTTCAAAGCTTTTGCAGAAGGAGTTAACAGCTAAAACGGACTGTAAGAGGAATGCTTTAGCTTACACTGTTTCCATCAAGCAAAGGACCTTTTTTCATCATTATCATTATGGTATGAAGGATTAGGTTTAGTTTTAGAACCTGATTCACTCAACTACGTTTTGACCATTATTGTTACTTTCAAAGCTTTTGCAGAAGGAGAAAACAGCTAAAACGGACTGAATGAAGAATGCTTTAGCTTTTACTGTTTCCATCAAGCAAATGACCTTTTTTCATCATTATCATTATGGTATGAAGGTTTAGGTTTAGTTTTAGAACCTGATTCACTCAACTACGTTTTGACCATTATTGTTAGTTTCAAAACATTTGCAGAAGGAGAAACAACTAAAACGGAATCTATTGAATAATGCTCTAGCTTACACTGTTTCCATCAAGCAAATTACCTTTTTTCATCATTATCATTATGGTATGAAGGATTAGGTATAGTTTCAGAAGCTGATTCACTCAACTACGTTTTGACCATTATTGTTACTTTCAAAGCTTTTGCAGAAGGAGAAACAGCTAAAACGAAATCTAATGAATAACACTTTAGCTTACACGGTTTCCATCAAGCAAAGGACCTTTTTTCATCATTATCATTATGGTATGAAGGATTAGGTAAAGTTTTAGAACCTGATACACTCAACTACGTTTTGACCATTATTGTTACTTTCAAAGCTTTTGCAGAAGGAGTTAACAGCTAAAACGGACTGTAAGAGGAATGCTTTAGCTTACACTGTTTCCATCAAGCAAAGGACCTTTTTTCATCATTATCATTATGGTATGAAGGATTAGGTTTAGTTTTAGAACCTGATTCACTCAACTACGTTTTGACCATTATTGTTACTTTCAAAGCTTTTGCAGAAGGAGAAAACAGCTAAAACGGACTGAATGAAGAATGCTTTAGCTTTTACTGTTTCCATCAAGCAAATGACCTTTTTTCATCATTATCATTATGGTATGAAGGTTTAGGTTTAGTTTTAGAACCTGATTCACTCAACTACGTTTTGACCATTATTGTTAGTTTCAAAACATTTGCAGAAGGAGAAACAACTAAAACGGAATCTATTGAATAATGCTCTAGCTTACACTGTTTCCATCAAGCAAATTACCTTTTTTCATCATTATCATTATGGTATGAAGGATTAGGTATAGTTTCAGAAGCTGATTCACTCAACTACGTTTTGACCATTATTGTTACTTTCAAAGCTTTTGCAAAAGGAGTTAACAGCTAAAACAGACTGTAGGAGGAATGCTTTAGCTTTTACTGTTTCCATCAAGCAAATTACCTTTTTTCATCATTATCATTATGGTATGAAGGTTTAGGTTTAGTTTTAGAACCTGATTCACTCAACTACGTTTTGACCATTATTGTTAGTTTCAAAGCTTTTGCAGAAGGAGAAACAGCTAAAACGGAATCTAATGAATAATGCTTTAGCTTACACTGTTTCCATCAAGCCAATGAGATTTTTTCATCATTATCATTATGGTATGAAGGATTAGGTTTTGTTTTAGAACCTGATTCACTCAACTACGTTTTGACCATTATTGTTAGTTTCAAAACATTTGCAGAAGGAGAAACAACTAAAACGGAATCTAATGAATAATGCTCTAGCTTACACTGTTTCCATCAAGCAAATTACCTTTTTTCATCATTATCATTATGGTATGAAGGATTAGGTATAGTTTCAGAAGCTGATTCACTCAACTACGTTTTGACCATTATTGTTACTTTCAAAGCTTTTGCAGAAGGAGAAAACAGCTAAAACGGACTGTATGAAGAATGCTTTAGCTTACACTGTTTCCATCAAGCAAATTACCTTTTTTCATCATTATCATTTAGGTATGAAGGATTAGGTATAGTTTCAGAAGCTGATTCACTCAACTACGTTTTGACCATTATTGTTACTTTCAAAGCTTTTGCAGAAGGAGAAACAGCTAAAACGGAATCTAATGAATAATACTCTAGCTTACACTGTTTCCATCAAGCAAATTACCTTTTTTCATCATTATCAATATGGTATGAAGGATTTGGTTTAGTTTTAAAACCTGATTCACTCAACTACGTTTTGACCTTTTTTGTTACTTTTAAAGCTTTTGAAAGTAACGTTTTGACCATTATTGTTACTTTCAAAGCTTTTGCAGAAGGAGAAAACAGCTAAAACGGACTGAATGAAGAATGCTTTAGCTTTTACTGTTTCCATCAAGCAAATGACCTTTTTTCATCATTATCATTATGGTATGAGGGTTTAGGTTTAGTTTTAGAACCTGATTCACTCAACTACGTTTTGACCATTATTGTTAGTTTCAAAACATTTGCAGAAGGAGAAACAGCTAAAACGGAATCTAATGAATAATGCTTTACCTTTTACTGTTTCCATCAAGCAAATTACCTTTTTTCATCATTATCATTATGGTATGAAGGATTAGGTATAGTTTCAGAATCTGATTCACTCAACTACGTTTTGACCATTATTGTTACTTTCAAAGCTTTTGCAGAAGGAGAAACAGCTAAAACAGAATCTAATGAATAATACTCTAGCTTACACTGTTTCCATCAAGCAAATTACCTTTTTTCATCATTATCATTATGGTATGAAAGATTAGGTATAGTTTCAGAAGCTGATTCACTCAACTACGTTTTGACCATTATTGTTACTTTCAAAGCTTTTGCAGAAGGAGAAAACAGCTAAAACGGACTGTATGAAGAATGCTTTAGCTTACACTGTTTCCATCAAGCAAATTACCTTTTTTCATCATTATCATTATGGTATGAAGGATTAGGTATAGTTTCAGAATCTGATTCACTCAACTACGTTTTGACCATTATTGTTACTTTCAAAGCTTTTGAAAGTAACGTTTTTACCATTATTGTTACTTTCAAAGCTTTTGCAGAAGGAGAAAACAGCTAAAACGGACTGTATGAAGAATGCTTTAGCTTACACTGTTTCCATCAAGCAAAGGACCTTTTTTCATCATTATCATTATGGTATGAAGGATGATGTTTAGTTTTAGAACCTGATTCACTCAACTACGTTTTGACCATTATTGTTACTTTCAAAGCTTTTGCAGAAGGAGTTAACAGCTAAAACGGACTGTAGGAGGAATATTTAGCTTACACTGTTTCCATCAAGCAAAGGACCTTTTTTCATCATTATCATTATGGTATGAAGGATGATGTTTAGTTTTAGAACCTGATTCACTCAACTACGTTTTTACAATTATTGTTACTTTCAAAGCTTTTGCAGAAGGAGAAAACAGCTAAAACGGACTGTATGAAGAATGCTTTAGCTTACACTGTTTCCATTAAGCCAATGACCTTTTTTCATCATTATCATTATGGTATGAAGGATGATGTTTAGTTTTAGAACCTGATTCACTCAACTACGTTTTTACAATTATTGTTACTTTCAAAGCTTTTGCAGAAGGAGAAAACAGCTAAAACGGACTGTATGAAGAATGCTTTAGCTTACACTGTTTCCATCAAGCAAATTACCTTTTTTCATCATTATCATTATGGTATGAAGGATTAGGTATAGTTTCAGAAGCTGATTCACTCAACTACGTTTTGACCATTATTGTCACTTTCAAAGCTTTTGCAGAAGGAGAAACAGCTAAAACGGAATCTAATGAATAATGCTTTAGCTTTTACTGTTTCCATCAAGCAAATTACCTTTTTTCATCATTATCATTATGGTATGAAGGATTAGGTATAGTTTCAGAATCTGATTCACTCAACTACGTTTTGACCATTATTGTTACTTTCAAAGCTTTTGAAAGAAACGTTTTTACCATTATTGTTACTTTCAAAGCTTTTGCAGAAGGAGAAACAGCTAAAACGGAATCTAATGAATAATACTCTAGCTTACACTGTTTCCATCAAGCAAATTACCTTTTTACATCATTATTAATATGGTATGAAGGATTTGGTTTAGTTTTAAAACCTGATTCACTCAAATACGTTTTGACCTTTATTGTTACTTTTAAAGCTTTTGAAAGTAACGTTTTTACCATTATTGTTACTTTCAAAGCTTTTGCAGAAGGAGAAACAGCTAAAACGGAATCTAATGAATAATACTCTAGCTTACACTGTTTCCATCAAGCAAATTACCTTTTTTCATCATTATCAATATGGTATGAAGGATTTGGTTTAGTTTTAAAACCTGATTCACTCAACTACGTTTTGACCTTTTTTGTTACTTTTAAAGCTTTTGAAAGTAACGTTTTGACCATTATTGTTACTTTCAAAGCTTTTGCAGAAGGAGAAAACAGCTAAAACGGACTGAATGAAGAATGCTTTAGCTTTTACTGTTTCCATCAAGCAAATGACCTTTTTTCATCATTATCATTATGGTATGAGGGTTTAGGTTTAGTTTTAGAACCTGATTCAATCAACTACGTTTTGACCATTATTGTTAGTTTCAAAACATTTGCAGAAGGAGAAACAGCTAAAACGGAATCTAATGAATAATGCTTTACCTTTTACTGTTTCCATCAAGCAAATTACCTTTTTTCATCATTATCATTATGGTATGAAGGATTAGGTATAGTTTCAGAATCTGATTCACTCAACTACGTTTTGACCATTATTGTTACTTTCAAAGCTTTTGCAGAAGGAGAAACAGCTAAAACAGAATCTAATGAATAATACTCTAGCTTACACTGTTTCCATCAAGCAAATTACCTTTTTTCATCATTATCATTATGGTATGAAAGATTAGGTATAGTTTCAGAAGCTGATTCACTCAACTACGTTTTGACCATTATTGTTACTTTCAAAGCTTTTGCAGAAGGAGAAAACAGCTAAAACGGACTGTATGAAGAATGCTTTAGCTTACACTGTTTCCATCAAGCAAATTACCTTTTTTCATCATTATCATTATGGTATGAAGGATTAGGTATAGTTTCAGAATCTGATTCACTCAACTACGTTTTGACCATTATTGTTACTTTCAAAGCTTTTGAAAGTAACGTTTTTACCATTATTGTTACTTTCAAAGCTTTTGCAGAAGGAGAAAACAGCTAAAACGGACTGTATGAAGAATGCTTTAGCTTACACTGTTTCCATCAAGCAAAGGACCTTTTTTCATCATTATCATTATGGTATGAAGGATGATGTTTAGTTTTAGAACCTGATTCACTCAACTACGTTTTGACCATTATTGTTACTTTCAAAGCTTTTGCAGAAGGAGTTAACAGCTAAAACGGACTGTAGGAGGAATATTTAGCTTACACTGTTTCCATCAAGCAAAGGACCTTTTTTCATCATTATCATTATGGTATGAAGGATGATGTTTAGTTTTAGAACCTGATTCACTCAACTACGTTTTGACCATTATTGTTAGTTTCAAAACATTTGCAGAAGGAGAAACAACTAAAACGGAATCTAATGAATAATGCTCTAGCTTACACTGTTTCCATCAAGCAAATTACCTTTTTTCATCATTATCATTATGGTATGAAGGATTAGGTATAGTTTCAGAAGCTGATTCACTCAACTACGTTTTGACCATTATTGTTACTTTCAAAGCTTTTGCAGAAGGAGAAAACAGCTAAAACGGACTGTATGAAGAATGCTTTAGCTTACACTGTTTCCATCAAGCAAATTACCTTTTTTCATCATTATCATTATGGTATGAAGGATTAGGTATAGTTTCAGAAGCTGATTCACTCAACTACGTTTTGACCATTATTGTTACTTTCAAAGCTTTTGCAGAAGGAGAAACAGCTAAAACGGAATCTAATGAATAATACTCTAGCTTACACTGTTTCCATCAAGCAAATTACCTTTTTTCATCATTATCAATATGGTATGAAGGATTTGGTTTAGTTTTAAAACCTGATTCACTCAACTACGTTTTGACCTTTTTTGTTACTTTTAAAGCTTTTGAAAGTAACGTTTTGACCATTATTGTTACTTTCAAAGCTTTTGCAGAAGGAGAAAACAGCTAAAACGGACTGAATGAAGAATGCTTTAGCTTTTACTGTTTCCATCAAGCAAATGACCTTTTTTCATCATTATCATTATGGTATGAGGGTTTAGGTTTAGTTTTAGAACCTGATTCACTCAAATACGTTTTGACCTTTATTGTTACTTTTAAAGCTTTTGAAAGTAACGTTTTTACCATTATTGTTACTTTCAAAGCTTTTGCAGAAGGAGAAACAGCTAAAACGGAATCTAATGAATAATACTCTAGCTTACACTGTTTCCATCAAGCAAATTACCTTTTTTCATCATTATCAATATGGTATGAAGGATTTGGTTTAGTTTTAAAACCTGATTCACTCAACTACGTTTTGACCTTTTTTGTTACTTTTAAAGCTTTTGAAAGTAACGTTTTGACCATTATTGTTACTTTCAAAGCTTTTGCAGAAGGAGAAAACAGCTAAAACGGACTGAATGAAGAATGCTTTAGCTTTTACTGTTTCCATCAAGCAAATGACCTTTTTTCATCATTATCATTATGGTATGAGGGTTTAGGTTTAGTTTTAGAACCTGATTCACTCAACTACGTTTTGACCATTATTGTTAGTTTCAAAACATTTGCAGAAGGAGAAACAGCTAAAACGGAATCTAATGAATAATGCTTTACCTTTTACTGTTTCCATCAAGCAAATTACCTTTTTTCATCATTATCATTATGGTATGAAGGATTAGGTATAGTTTCAGAATCTGATTCACTCAACTACGTTTTGACCATTATTGTTACTTTCAAAGCTTTTGCAGAAGGAGAAACAGCTAAAACAGAATCTAATGAATAATACTCTAGCTTACACTGTTTCCATCAAGCAAATTACCTTTTTTCATCATTATCATTATGGTATGAAAGATTAGGTATAGTTTCAGAAGCTGATTCACTCAACTACGTTTTGACCATTATTGTTACTTTCAAAGCTTTTGCAGAAGGAGAAAACAGCTAAAACGGACTGTATGAAGAATGCTTTAGCTTACACTGTTTCCATCAAGCAAATTACCTTTTTTCATCATTATCATTATGGTATGAAGGATTAGGTATAGTTTCAGAATCTGATTCACTCAACTACGTTTTGACCATTATTGTTACTTTCAAAGCTTTTGAAAGTAACGTTTTTACCATTATTGTTACTTTCAAAGCTTTTGCAGAAGGAGAAAACAGCTAAAACGGACTGTATGAAGAATGCTTTAGCTTACACTGTTTCCATCAAGCAAAGGACCTTTTTTCATCATTATCATTATGGTATGAAGGATGATGTTTAGTTTTAGAACCTGATTCACTCAACTACGTTTTGACCATTATTGTTACTTTCAAAGCTTTTGCAGAAGGAGTTAACAGCTAAAACGGACTGTAGGAGGAATATTTAGCTTACACTGTTTCCATCAAGCAAAGGACCTTTTTTCATCATTATCATTATGGTATGAAGGATGATGTTTAGTTTTAGAACCTGATTCACTCAACTACGTTTTTACAATTATTGTTACTTTCAAAGCTTTTGCAGAAGGAGAAAACAGCTAAAACGGACTGTATGAAGAATGCTTTAGCTTACACTGTTTCCATTAAGCCAATGACCTTTTTTCATCATTATCATTATGGTATGAAGGATGATGTTTAGTTTTAGAACCTGATTCACTCAACTACGTTTTTACAATTATTGTTACTTTCAAAGCTTTTGCAGAAGGAGAAAACAGCTAAAACGGACTGTATGAAGAATGCTTTAGCTTACACTGTTTCCATCAAGCAAATTACCTTTTTTCATCATTATCATTATGGTATGAAGGATTAGGTATAGTTTCAGAAGCTGATTCACTCAACTACGTTTTGACCATTATTGTTACTTTCAAAGCTTTTGCAGAAGGAGAAACAGCTAAAACGGAATCTAATGAATAATGCTTTAGCTTTTACTGTTTCCATCAAGCAAATTACCTTTTTTCATCATTATCATTATGGTATGAAGGATTAGGTATAGTTTCAGAATCTGATTCACTCAACTACGTTTTGACCATTATTGTTACTTTCAAAGCTTTTGAAAGAAACGTTTTTACCATTATTGTTACTTTCAAAGCTTTTGCAGAAGGAGAAACAGCTAAAACGGAATCTAATGAATAATACTCTAGCTTACACTGTTTCCATCAAGCAAATTACCTTTTTACATCATTATTAATATGGTATGAAGGATTTGGTTTAGTTTTAAAACCTGATTCACTCAAATACGTTTTGACCTTTATTGTTACTTTTAAAGCTTTTGAAAGTAACGTTTTTACCATTATTGTTACTTTCAAAGCTTTTGCAGAAGGAGAAACAGCTAAAACGGAATCTAATGAATAATGCTCTAGCTTACACTGTTTCCATCAAGCAAATTACCTTTTTTCATCATTATCATTATGGTATGAAGGATTAGGTATAGTTTCAGAATCTGATTCACTCAACTACGTTTTGACCATTATTGTTACTTTCAAAGCTTTTGCAGAAGGAGAAACAGATAAAACGAAATCTAATGAATAATGCTTTAGCTTTTACTGTTTCCATCAAGCAAATTACCTTTTTTCATCATTATCATTATGGTATGAAGGATTAGGTATAGTTTCAGAAGCTGATTCACTCAAATACGTTTTGACCATTATTGTTACTTTCAAAGCTTTTGCAGAAGGAGTTAACAGCTAAAACGGACTGTAGGAGGAATGCTTTAGCTTACACTGTTTCCATCAAGCAAAGGACCTTTTTTCATCATTATCATTATGGTATGAAGGATTAGGTTTAGTTTTAGAATCTGATTCACTCAACTACGTTTTTACCATTATTGTTACTTTCAAAGCTTTTGCAGAAGGAGAAAACAGCTAAAACGGACTGTATGAAGAATGCATTAGCTTACACTGTATCCATCAAGCCAATGACCTTTTTTCATCATTATCATTATGGTATGAAGGATGATGTTTAGTTTTAGAACCTGATTCACTCAACTACGTTTTTACAATTATTGTTACTTTCAAAGCTTTTGCAGAAGGAGAAAACAGCTAAAACGGACTGTATGAAGAATGCTTTAGCTTACACTATTTCCATCAAGCCAATGACTTTTTTTCATCATTATCATTATGGTATGAAGGATGATGTTTAGTTTTAGAACCTGATTCACTCAACTACGTTTTTACAATTATTGTTACTTTCAAAGCTTTTGCAGAAGGAGAAAACAGCTAAAACGGACTGTATGAAGAATGCTTTAGCTTACACTGTTTCCATCAAGCAAATTACCTTTTTTCATCATTATCATTATGGTATGAAGGATTAGGTATAGTTTCAGAAGCTGATTCACTCAACTACGTTTTGACCATTATTGTTACTTTCAAAGCTCTTGCAGAAGGAGAAACAGATAAAACGAAATCTAATGAATAATGCTTTAGCTTTTACTGTTTCCATCAAGCAAATTACCTTTTTTCATCATTATCATTATGGTATGAAGGATTAGGTATAGTTTCAGAATCTGATTCACTCAACTACGTTTTGACCATTATTGTTACTTTCAAAGCTTTTGAAAGAAACGTTTTTACCATTATTGTTACTTTCAAAGCTTTTGCAGAAGGAGAAACAGCTAAAACGGAATCTAATGAATAATACTCTAGCTTACACTGTTTCCATCAAGCAAATTACCTTTTTACATCATTATTAATATGGTATGAAGGATTTGGTTTAGTTTTAAAACCTGATTCACTCAAATACGTTTTGACCTTTATTGTTACTTTTAAAGCTTTTGAAAGTAACGTTTTTACCATTATTGTTACTTTCAAAGCTTTTGCAGAAGGAGAAACAGCTAAAACGGAATCTAATGAATAATGCTCTAGCTTACACTGTTTCCATCAAGCAAATTACCTTTTTTCATCATTATCATTATGGTATGAAGGATTAGGTATAGTTTCAGAAACTGATTCACTCAACTACGTTTTGACCATTATTGTTACTTTCAAAGCTTTTGCAGAAGGAGTTAACAGCTAAAACGGACTGTAGGAGGAATGCTTTAGCTTACACTGTTTCCATCAAGCCAATGACCTTTTTTCATCATTATCATTATGGTATGAAGGATGATGTTTAGTTTTAGAACCTGATTCACTCAACTACGTTTTGACCATTATTGTTACTTTCAAAGCTTTTCCAGAAGGAGAAACAGCTAAAACGAAATCTAATGAATAATGCTTTAGCTTTTACTGTTTCCATCAAGCAAATGACCTTTTTTCATCATTATCATTATGGTATGAGGGTTTAGGTTTAGTTTTAGAACCTGATTCACTCAACTACGTTTTGACCATTATTGTTAGTTTCAAAACATTTGCAGAAGGAGAAACAGCTAAAACGGAATCTAATGAATAATGCTTTACCTTTTACTGTTTCCATCAAGCAAATTACCTTTTTTCATCATTATCATTATGGTATGAAGGATTAGGTATAGTTTCAGAAGCTGATTCACTCAACTACGTTTTGACCATTATTGTTACTTTCAAAGCTTTTGCAGAAGGAGAAACAGCTAAAACGAAATCTAATGAATAACACTTTAGCTTACACGGTTTCCATCAAGCAAAGGACCTTTTTTCATCATTATCATTATGGTATGAAGGATTAGGTAAAGTTTTAGAACCTGATACACTCAACTACGTTTTGACCATTATTGTTACTTTCAAAGCTTTTGCAGAAGGAGTTAACAGCTAAAACGGACTGTAAGAGGAATGCTTTAGCTTACACTGTTTCCATCAAGCAAAGGACCTTTTTTCATCATTATCATTATGGTATGAAGGATTAGGTTTAGTTTTAGAACCTGATTCACTCAACTACGTTTTGACCATTATTGTTACTTTCAAAGCTTTTGCAGAAGGAGAAAACAGCTAAAACGGACTGAATGAAGAATGCTTTAGCTTTTACTGTTTCCATCAAGCAAATGACCTTTTTTCATCATTATCATTATGGTATGAAGGTTTAGGTTTAGTTTTAGAACCTGATTCACTCAACTACGTTTTGACCATTATTGTTACTTTCAAAGCTTTTGCAGAAGGAGAGACAGCTAAAACGGAATCTAATGAATAGTACTCTAGCTTACACTGTTTCCATCAAGCAAATTACCTTTTTTCATCATTATCATTATGGTATGAAAGATTAGGTATAGTTTCAGAAGCTGAATCACTCAACTACGTTTTGACCATTATTGTTACTTTCAAAGCTTTTGCAGAAGGAGAAACAGCTAAAACGGAATCTAATGAATAATGCTCTAGCTTACACTGTTTCCATCAAGCAAATTACCTTTTTTGATCATTATCATTATGGTATGAAGGATTAGGTTTAGTTTTAAAACCTGATTCACTCAACTACGTTTTGACCATTATTGTTACTTTCAAAGCTTTTGCAGAAGGAGAAAACAGCTAAAACGAAATCTAATGAATAACACTTTAGCTTACACGGTTTCCATCAAGCAAAGGACCTTTTTTCATCATTATCATTATGGTATGAAGGATTAGGTTAAGTTTTAGAACCTGATACACTTAACTACGTTTTGACCATTATTGTTACTTTCAAAGCTTTTGCAGAAGGAGTTAACAGCTAAAACGGACTGTAGGAGGAATATTTAGCTTACACTGTTTCCATCAAGCAAAGGACCTTTTTTCATCATTATCATTATGGTATGAAGGATTAGGTTTAGTTTTAGAATCTGATTCACTCAACTACGTTTTTACCATTATTGTTACTTTCAAAGCTTTTGCAGAAGGAGAAAACAGCTAAAACGAACTGTATGAAGAATGCTTTAGCTTACACTGTTTCCATCAAGCCAATGACCTTTTTTCATCATTATCATTATGGTATGAAGGATGATGTTTAGTTTTAGAACCTGATTCACTCAACTACGTTTTTACCATTATTGTTACTTTCAAAGCTTTTGCAGAAGGAGAAAACAGCTAAAACGGACTGAATGAAGAATGCTTTAGCTTTTACTGTTTCCATCAAGCAAATGACCTTTTTTCATCATTATCATTATGGTATGAAGGTTTAGGTTTAGTTTTAGAACCTGATTCACTCAACTACGTTTTTACAATTATTGTTACTTTCAAAGCTTTTGCAGAAGGAGAAAACAGCTAAAACGGACTGTATGAAGAATGCTTTAGCTTACACTGTTTCCATCAAGCCAATGACCTTTTTTCATCATTATCATTATGGTATGAAGGATGATGTTTAGTTTTAGAACCTGATTCACTCAACTACGTTTTTACAATTATTGTTACTTTCAAAGCTTTTGCAGAAGGAGAAAACAGCTAAAACGGACTGTATGAAGAATGCTTTAGCTTACACTGTTTCCATCAAGCAAATTACCTTTTTTCATCATTATCATTATGGTATGAAGGATTAGGTATAGTTTCAGAAGCTGATTCACTCAACTACTTTTTGACCATTATTGTTACTTTCAAAGCTTTTGCAGAAGGAGAAACAGCTAAAACGGAATCTAATGAATAATGCGCTAGCTTACACAGTTTCCATCAAGCAAATTACCTTTTTTCATCATTATCATTATGGTATGAAGGATTAGGTATAGTTTCAGAAGCTGATTCACTCAACTACGTTTTGACCATTATTGTTACTTTCAAAGCTTTTGCAGAAGGAGAAACAGCTAAAACGAAATCTAATGAATAACACTTTAGCTTACACGGTTTCCATCAAGCAAAGGACCTTTTTTCGTCATTATCATTATGGTATGAAGGATTAGGTAAAGTTTTAGAACCTGATACACTCAACTACGTTTTGACCATTATTGTTACTTTCAAAGCTTTTGCAGAAGGAGTTAACAGCTAAAACGGACTGTAAGAGGAATGCTTTAGCTTACACTGTTTCCATCAAGCAAAGGACCTTTTTTCATCATTATCATTATGGTATGAAGGATTAGGTTTAGTTTTAGAACCTGATTCACTCAACTACGTTTTGACCATTATTGTTACTTTCAAAGCTTTTGCAGAAGGAGAAACAGCTAAAACGGAATCTAATGAATAATGCGCTAGCTTACACTGTTTCCATCAAGCAAATTACCTTTTTTCATCATTATCATTATGGTATGAAGGATTAGGTATAGTTTCAGAAGCTGATTCACTCAACTACGTTTTGACCATTATTGTTACTTTCAAAGCTTTTGCAGAAGGAGAAACAGCTAAAACGAAATCTAATGAATAACACTTTAGCTTACACGGTTTCCATCAAGCAAAGGACCTTTTTTCATCATTATCATTATGGTATGAAGGATTAGGTAAAGTTTTAGAACCTGATACACTCAACTACGTTTTGACCATTATTGTTACTTTCAAAGCTTTTGCAGAAGGAGTTAACAGCTAAAACGGACTGTAAGAGGAATGCTTTAGCTTACACTGTTTCCATCAAGCAAAGGACCTTTTTTCATCATTATCATTATGGTATGAAGGATTAGGTTTAGTTTTAGAACCTGATTCACTCAACTACGTTTTGACCATTATTGTTACTTTCAAAGCTTTTGCAGAAGGAGAAAACAGCTAAAACGGACTGAATGAAGAATGCTTTAGCTTTTACTGTTTCCATCAAGCAAATGACCTTTTTTCATCATTATCATTATGGTATGAAGGTTTAGGTTTAGTTTTAGAACCTGATTCACTCAACTACGTTTTGACCATTATTGTTAGTTTCAAAACATTTGCAGAAGGAGAAACAGCTAAAACGGAATCTAATGAATAATGCTTTACCTTTTACTGTTTCCATCAAGCAAATTACCTTTTTTCATCATTATCATTATGGTATGAAGGATTAGGTATAGTTTCAGAAGCTGATTCACTCAACTACGTTTTGACCATTATTGTTACTTTCAAAGCTTTTGCAGAAGGAGAAACAGCTAAAACGAAATCTAATGAATAACACTTTAGCTTACACGGTTTCCATCAAGCAAAGGACCTTTTTTCATCATTATCATTATGGTATGAAGGATTAGGTAAAGTTTTAGAACCTGATACACTCAACTACGTTTTGACCATTATTGTTACTTTCAAAGCTTTTGCAGAAGGAGTTAACAGCTAAAACGGACTGTAAGAGGAATGCTTTAGCTTACACTGTTTCCATCAAGCAAAGGACCTTTTTTCATCATTATCATTATGGTATGAAGGATTAGGTTTAGTTTTAGAACCTGATTCACTCAACTACGTTTTGACCATTATTGTTACTTTCAAAGCTTTTGCAGAAGGAGAAAACAGCTAAAACGGACTGAATGAAGAATGCTTTAGCTTTTACTGTTTCCATCAAGCAAATGACCTTTTTTCATCATTATCATTATGGTATGAAGGTTTAGGTTTAGTTTTAGAACCTGATTCACTCAACTACGTTTTGACCATTATTGTTACTTTCAAAGCTTTTGCAGAAGGAGAGACAGCTAAAACGGAATCTAATGAATAGTACTCTAGCTTACACTGTTTCCATCAAGCAAATTACCTTTTTTCATCATTATCATTATGGTATGAAAGATTAGGTATAGTTTCAGAAGCTGAATCACTCAACTACGTTTTGACCATTATTGTTACTTTCAAAGCTTTTGCAGAAGGAGAAACAGCTAAAACGGAATCTAATGAATAATGCTCTAGCTTACACTGTTTCCATCAAGCAAATTACCTTTTTTGATCATTATCATTATGGTATGAAGGATTAGGTTTAGTTTTAAAACCTGATTCACTCAACTACGTTTTGACCATTATTGTTACTTTCAAAGCTTTTGCAGAAGGAGAAAACAGCTAAAACGAAATCTAATGAATAACACTTTAGCTTACACGGTTTCCATCAAGCAAAGGACCTTTTTTCATCATTATCATTATGGTATGAAGGATTAGGTTAAGTTTTAGAACCTGATACACTTAACTACGTTTTGACCATTATTGTTACTTTCAAAGCTTTTGCAGAAGGAGTTAACAGCTAAAACGGACTGTAGGAGGAATATTTAGCTTACACTGTTTCCATCAAGCAAAGGACCTTTTTTCATCATTATCATTATGGTATGAAGGATTAGGTTTAGTTTTAGAATCTGATTCACTCAACTACGTTTTTACCATTATTGTTACTTTCAAAGCTTTTGCAGAAGGAGAAAACAGCTAAAACGAACTGTATGAAGAATGCTTTAGCTTACACTGTTTCCATCAAGCCAATGACCTTTTTTCATCATTATCATTATGGTATGAAGGATGATGTTTAGTTTTAGAACCTGATTCACTCAACTACGTTTTTACCATTATTGTTACTTTCAAAGCTTTTGCAGAAGGAGAAAACAGCTAAAACGGACTGAATGAAGAATGCTTTAGCTTTTACTGTTTCCATCAAGCAAATGACCTTTTTTCATCATTATCATTATGGTATGAAGGTTTAGGTTTAGTTTTAGAACCTGATTCACTCAACTACGTTTTTACAATTATTGTTACTTTCAAAGCTTTTGCAGAAGGAGAAAACAGCTAAAACGGACTGTATGAAGAATGCTTTAGCTTACACTGTTTCCATCAAGCCAATGACCTTTTTTCATCATTATCATTATGGTATGAAGGATGATGTTTAGTTTTAGAACCTGATTCACTCAACTACGTTTTTACAATTATTGTTACTTTCAAAGCTTTTGCAGAAGGAGAAAACAGCTAAAACGGACTGTATGAAGAATGCTTTAGCTTACACTGTTTCCATCAAGCAAATTACCTTTTTTCATCATTATCATTATGGTATGAAGGATTAGGTATAGTTTCAGAAGCTGATTCACTCAACTACTTTTTGACCATTATTGTTACTTTCAAAGCTTTTGCAGAAGGAGAAACAGCTAAAACGGAATCTAATGAATAATGCGCTAGCTTACACAGTTTCCATCAAGCAAATTACCTTTTTTCATCATTATCATTATGGTATGAAGGATTAGGTATAGTTTCAGAAGCTGATTCACTCAACTACGTTTTGACCATTATTGTTACTTTCAAAGCTTTTGCAGAAGGAGAAACAGCTAAAACGAAATCTAATGAATAACACTTTAGCTTACACGGTTTCCATCAAGCAAAGGACCTTTTTTCGTCATTATCATTATGGTATGAAGGATTAGGTAAAGTTTTAGAACCTGATACACTCAACTACGTTTTGACCATTATTGTTACTTTCAAAGCTTTTGCAGAAGGAGTTAACAGCTAAAACGGACTGTAAGAGGAATGCTTTAGCTTACACTGTTTCCATCAAGCAAAGGACCTTTTTTCATCATTATCATTATGGTATGAAGGATTAGGTTTAGTTTTAGAACCTGATTCACTCAACTACGTTTTGACCATTATTGTTACTTTCAAAGCTTTTGCAGAAGGAGAAACAGCTAAAACGGAATCTAATGAATAATGCGCTAGCTTACACTGTTTCCATCAAGCAAATTACCTTTTTTCATCATTATCATTATGGTATGAAGGATTAGGTATAGTTTCAGAAGCTGATTCACTCAACTACGTTTTGACCATTATTGTTACTTTCAAAGCTTTTGCAGAAGGAGAAACAGCTAAAACGAAATCTAATGAATAACACTTTAGCTTACACGGTTTCCATCAAGCAAAGGACCTTTTTTCATCATTATCATTATGGTATGAAGGATTAGGTAAAGTTTTAGAACCTGATACACTCAACTACGTTTTGACCATTATTGTTACTTTCAAAGCTTTTGCAGAAGGAGTTAACAGCTAAAACGGACTGTAAGAGGAATGCTTTAGCTTACACTGTTTCCATCAAGCAAAGGACCTTTTTTCATCATTATCATTATGGTATGAAGGATTAGGTTTAGTTTTAGAACCTGATTCACTCAACTACGTTTTGACCATTATTGTTACTTTCAAAGCTTTTGCAGAAGGAGAAAACAGCTAAAACGGACTGAATGAAGAATGCTTTAGCTTTTACTGTTTCCATCAAGCAAATGACCTTTTTTCATCATTATCATTATGGTATGAAGGTTTAGGTTTAGTTTTAGAACCTGATTCACTCAACTACGTTTTGACCATTATTGTTAGTTTCAAAACATTTGCAGAAGGAGAAACAACTAAAACGGAATCTATTGAATAATGCTCTAGCTTACACTGTTTCCATCAAGCAAATTACCTTTTTTCATCATTATCATTATGGTATGAAGGATTAGGTATAGTTTCAGAAGCTGATTCACTCAACTACGTTTTGACCATTATTGTTACTTTCAAAGCTTTTGCAAAAGGAGTTAACAGCTAAAACAGACTGTAGGAGGAATGCTTTAGCTTTTACTGTTTCCATCAAGCAAATTACCTTTTTTCATCATTATCATTATGGTATGAAGGTTTAGGTTTAGTTTTAGAACCTGATTCACTCAACTACGTTTTGACCATTATTGTTAGTTTCAAAGCTTTTGCAGAAGGAGAAACAGCTAAAACGGAATCTAATGAATAATGCTTTAGCTTACACTGTTTCCATCAAGCCAATGAGATTTTTTCATCATTATCATTATGGTATGAAGGATTAGGTTTTGTTTTAGAACCTGATTCACTCAACTACGTTTTGACCATTATTGTTAGTTTCAAAACATTTGCAGAAGGAGAAACAACTAAAACGGAATCTAATGAATAATGCTCTAGCTTACACTGTTTCCATCAAGCAAATTACCTTTTTTCATCATTATCATTATGGTATGAAGGATTAGGTATAGTTTCAGAAGCTGATTCACTCAACTACGTTTTGACCATTATTGTTACTTTCAAAGCTTTTGCAGAAGGAGAAAACAGCTAAAACGGACTGTATGAAGAATGCTTTAGCTTACACTGTTTCCATCAAGCAAATTACCTTTTTTCATCATTATCATTATGGTATGAAGGATTAGGTATAGTTTCAGAAGCTGATTCACTCAACTACGTTTTGACCATTATTGTTACTTTCAAAGCTTTTGCAGAAGGAGAAACAGCTAAAACGGAATCTAATGAATAATACTCTAGCTTACACTGTTTCCATCAAGCAAATTACCTTTTTTCATCATTATCAATATGGTATGAAGGATTTGGTTTAGTTTTAAAACCTGATTCACTCAACTACGTTTTGACCATTATTGTTACTTTCAAAGCTTTTGCAGAAGGAGAAACAGCTAAAACAGAATCTAATGAATAATACTCTAGGTTACACTGTTTCCATCAAGCAAATTACCTTTTTTCATCATTATCATTATGGTATGAAAGATTAGGTATAGTTTCAGAAGCTGATTCACTCAACTACG
Organism: Pungitius pungitius; assembly: GCF_949316345.1. Taxonomy (NCBI): domain Eukaryota; kingdom Metazoa; phylum Chordata; class Actinopteri; order Perciformes; family Gasterosteidae; genus Pungitius; species Pungitius pungitius. The sequence goes on along the minus strand of NW_026909893.1, from coordinate 1,026,315 downwards.
TTTTGACCATTATTGTTACTTTCAAAGCTTTTGCAGAAGGAGAAAACAGCTAAAACGGACTGTATGAAGAATGCTTTAGCTTACACTGTTTCCATCAAGCAAATTACCTTTTTTCATCATTATCATTATGGTATGAAGGATTAGGTATAGTTTCAGAATCTGATTCACTCAACTACGTTTTGACCATTATTGTTACTTTCAAAGCTTTTGAAAGTAACGTTTTGACCATTATTGTTACTTTCAAAGCTTTTGCAGAAGGAGAAACAGCTAAAACGGAATCTAATGAATAATGCTTTAGCTTTTACTGTTTCCATCAAGCAAATTACCTTTTTTCATCATTATCATTATGGTATGAAGGATTAGGTATAGTTTCAGAATCTGATTCACTCAACTACGTTTTGACCATTATTGTTACTTTCAAAGCTTTTGAAAGAAACGTTTTTACCATTATTGTTACTTTCAAAGCTTTTGCAGAAGGAGAAACAGCTAAAACGGAATCTAATGAATAATACTCTAGCTTACACTGTTTCCATCAAGCAAATTACCTTTTTACATCATTATTAATATGGTATGAAGGATTTGGTTTAGTTTTAAAACCTGATTCACTCAAATACGTTTTGACCTTTATTGTTACTTTTAAAGCTTTTGAAAGTAACGTTTTTACCATTATTGTTACTTTCAAAGCTTTTGCAGAAGGAGAAACAGCTAAAACGGAATCTAATGAATAATGCTCTAGCTTACACTGTTTCCATCAAGCAAATTACCTTTTTTCATCATTATCATTATGGTATGAAGGATTAGGTATAGTTTCAGAATCTGATTCACTCAACTACGTTTTGACCATTATTGTTACTTTCAAAGCTTTTGCAGAAGGAGAAACAGATAAAACGAAATCTAATGAATAATGCTTTAGCTTTTACTGTTTCCATCAAGCAAATTACCTTTTTTCATCATTATCATTATGGTATGAAGGATTAGGTATAGTTTCAGAAGCTGATTCACTCAAATACGTTTTGACCATTATTGTTACTTTCAAAGCTTTTGCAGAAGGAGTTAACAGCTAAAACGGACTGTAGGAGGAATGCTTTAGCTTACACTGTTTCCATCAAGCAAAGGACCTTTTTTCATCATTATCATTATGGTATGAAGGATTAGGTTTAGTTTTAGAATCTGATTCACTCAACTACGTTTTTACCATTATTGTTACTTTCAAAGCTTTTGCAGAAGGAGAAAACAGCTAAAACGGACTGTATGAAGAATGCATTAGCTTACACTGTATCCATCAAGCCAATGACCTTTTTTCATCATTATCATTATGGTATGAAGGATGATGTTTAGTTTTAGAACCTGATTCACTCAACTACGTTTTTACAATTATTGTTACTTTCAAAGCTTTTGCAGAAGGAGAAAACAGCTAAAACGGACTGTATGAAGAATGCTTTAGCTTACACTATTTCCATCAAGCCAATGACCTTTTTTCATCATTATCATTATGGTATGAAGGATGATGTTTAGTTTTAGAACCTGATTCACTCAACTACGTTTTTACAATTATTGTTACTTTCAAAGCTTTTGCAGAAGGAGAAAACAGCTAAAACGGACTGTATGAAGAATGCTTTAGCTTACACTGTTTCCATCAAGCAAATTACCTTTTTTCATCATTATCATTATGGTATGAAGGATTAGGTATAGTTTCAGAAGCTGATTCACTCAACTACGTTTTGACCATTATTGTTACTTTCAAAGCTCTTGCAGAAGGAGAAACAGATAAAACGAAATCTAATGAATAATGCTTTAGCTTTTACTGTTTCCATCAAGCAAATTACCTTTTTTCATCATTATCATTATGGTATGAAGGATTAGGTATAGTTTCAGAATCTGATTCACTCAACTACGTTTTGACCATTATTGTTACTTTCAAAGCTTTTGAAAGAAACGTTTTTACCATTATTGTTACTTTCAAAGCTTTTGCAGAAGGAGAAACAGCTAAAACGGAATCTAATGAATAATACTCTAGCTTACACTGTTTCCATCAAGCAAATTACCTTTTTACATCATTATTAATATGGTATGAAGGATTTGGTTTAGTTTTAAAACCTGATTCACTCAAATACGTTTTGACCTTTATTGTTACTTTTAAAGCTTTTGAAAGTAACGTTTTTACCATTATTGTTACTTTCAAAGCTTTTGCAGAAGGAGAAACAGCTAAAACGGAATCTAATGAATAATGCTCTAGCTTACACTGTTTCCATCAAGCAAATTACCTTTTTTCATCATTATCATTATGGTATGAAGGATTAGGTATAGTTTCAGAAACTGATTCACTCAACTACGTTTTGACCATTATTGTTACTTTCAAAGCTTTTGCAGAAGGAGTTAACAGCTAAAACGGACTGTAGGAGGAATGCTTTAGCTTACACTGTTTCCATCAAGCCAATGACCTTTTTTCATCATTATCATTATGGTATGAAGGATGATGTTTAGTTTTAGAACCTGATTCACTCAACTACGTTTTGACCATTATTGTTACTTTCAAAGCTTTTCCAGAAGGAGAAACAGCTAAAACGAAATCTAATGAATAATGCTTTAGCTTTTACTGTTTCCATCAAGCAAAGGACCTTTTTTCATCATTATCATTATGGTATGAAGGATTAGGTATAGTTTCAGAATCTGATTCACTCAACTACGTTTTGACCATTATTGTTACTTTCAAAGCTTTTGCAGAAGGAGAAACAGATAAAACGAAATCTAATGAATAATGCTTTAGCTTTTACTGTTTTCATCAAGCAAATTACCTTTTTTCATCATTATCATTATGGTATGAAGGATTAGGTATAGTTTCAGAATCTGATTCACTCAACTACGTTTTGACCATTATTGTTACTTTCAAAGCTTTTGAAAGAAACGTTTTTACCATTATTGTTACTTTCAAAGCTTTTGCAGAAGGAGAAACAGCTAAAACGGAATCTAATGAATAATACTCTAGCTTACACTGTTTCCATCAAGCAAATTACCTTTTTACATCATTATCAATATGGTATGAAGGATTTGGTTTAGTTTTAAAACCTGATTCACTCAACTACGTTTTGACCTTTATTGTTACTTTTAAAGCTTTTGAAAGTAACGTTTTTACCATTATTGTTACTTTCAAAGCTTTTGCAGAAGGAGAAACAGCTAAAACGGAATCTAATGAATAATGCTCTAGCTTACACTGTTTCCATCAAGCAAATTACCTTTTTTAATCATTATCATTATGGTATGAAGGATTAGGTTTAGTTTTAGAATCTGATTCACTCAACTACGTTTTGACCATTATTGTTAGTTTCAAAGCTTTTGCAGAAGGAGAAACAGCTAAAACGGAATCTAATGAATAATGCTTTAGCTTACACTGTTTCCATCAAGCCAATGACCTTTTTTCATCATTATCATTATGGTATGAAGGATTAGGTTTAGTTTTAGAACCTGATTCACTCAACTACGTTTTGACCATTATTGTTACTTTCAAAGCTTTTGCAGAAGGAGAAAACAGCTAAAACGGACTGAATGAAGAATGCTTTAGCTTTTACTGTTTCCATCAAGCAAATGACCTTTTTTCATCATTATCATTATGGTATGAGGGTTTAGGTTTAGTTTTAGAACCTGATTCACTCAACTACGTTTTGACCATTATTGTTAGTTTCAAAACATTTGCAGAAGGAGAAACAGCTAAAACGGAATCTAATGAATAATGCTTTACCTTTTACTGTTTCCATCAAGCAAATTACCTTTTTTCATCATTATCATTATGGTATGAAGGATTAGGTATAGTTTCAGAATCTGATTCACTCAACTACGTTTTGACCATTATTGTTACTTTCAAAGCTTTTGCAGAAGGAGAAACAGCTAAAACAGAATCTAATGAATAATACTCTAGCTTACACTGTTTCCATCAAGCAAATTACCTTTTTTCATCATTATCATTATGGTATGAAAGATTAGGTATAGTTTCAGAAGCTGATTCACTCAACTACGTTTTGACCATTATTGTTACTTTCAAAGCTTTTGCAGAAGGAGAAAACAGCTAAAACGGACTGTATGAAGAATGCTTTAGCTTACACTGTTTCCATCAAGCAAATTACCTTTTTTCATCATTATCATTATGGTATGAAGGATTAGGTATAGTTTCAGAATCTGATTCACTCAACTACGTTTTGACCATTATTGTTACTTTCAAAGCTTTTGAAAGTAACGTTTTTACCATTATTGTTACTTTCAAAGCTTTTGCAGAAGGAGAGACAGCTAAAACGGAATCTAATGAATAGTACTCTAGCTTACACTGTTTCCATCAAGCAAATTACCTTTTTTCATCATTATCATTATGGTATGAAAGATTAGGTATAGTTTCAGAAGCTGAATCACTCAACTACGTTTTGACCATTATTGTTACTTTCAAAGCTTTTGCAGAAGGAGAAACAGCTAAAACGGAATCTAATGAATAATGCTCTAGCTTACACTGTTTCCATCAAGCAAATTACCTTTTTTAATCATTATCATTATGGTATGAAGGATTAGGTTTAGTTTTAGAATCTGATTCACTCAACTACGTTTTGACCATTATTGTTAGTTTCAAAGCTTTTGCAGAAGGAGAAACAGCTAAAACGGAATCTAATGAATAATGCTTTAGCTTACACTGTTTCCATCAAGCCAATGACCTTTTTTCATCATTATCATTATGGTATGAAGGATTAGGTTTAGTTTCAGAATCTGATTCACTCAACTACGTTTTGACCATTATTGTTACTTTCAAAGCTTTTGCAGAAGGAGAAACAGATAAAACGAAATCTAATGAATAATGCTTTAGCTTTTACTGTTTCCATCAAGCAAATTACCTTTTTTCATCATTATCATTATGGTATGAAGGATTAGGTATAGTTTCAGAATCTGATTCACTCAACTACGTTTTGACCATTATTGTTACTTTCAAAGCTTTTGAAAGTAACGTTTTTACCATTATTGTTACTTTCAAAGCTTTTGCAGAAGGAGAAAACAGCTAAAACGGACTGTATGAAGAATGCTTTAGCTTACACTGTTTCCATCAAGCAAATTACCTTTTTTCATCATTATCATTATGGTATGAAAGATTAGGTATAGTTTCAGAAGCTGAATCACTCAACTACGTTTTGACCATTATTGTTACTTTCAAAGCTTTTGCAGAAGGAGAAACAGCTAAAACGGAATCTAATGAATAATGCTCTAGCTTACACTGTTTCCATCAAGCAAATTACCTTTTTTCATCATTATCATTATGGTATGAAAGATTAGGTATAGTTTCAGAAGCTGATTCACTCAACTACGTTTTTACCATTATTGTTACTTTCAAAGCTTTTGCAGAAGGAGAAAACAGCTAAAACGGACTGTATGAAGAATGCTTTAGCTTACACTGTTTCCATCAAGCCAATGACCTTTTTTCATCATTATCATTATGGTATGAAGGATTAGGTATAGTTTCAGAAACTGATTCACTCAACTACGTTTTGACCATTATTGTTACTTTCAAAGCTTTTGCAGAAGGAGTTAACAGCTAAAACGGACTGTAGGAGGAATGCTTTAGCTTACACTGTTTCCATCAAGCCAATGACCTTTTTTCATCATTATCATTATGGTATGAAGGATGATGTTTAGTTTTAGAACCTGATTCACTCAACTACGTTTTGACCATTATTGTTACTTTCAAAGCTTTTGCAGAAGGAGAAACAGCTAAAACGAAATCTAATGAATAATGCTTTAGCTTTTACTGTTTCCATCAAGCAAAGGACCTTTTTTCATCATTATCATTATGGTATGAAGGATTAGGTATAGTTTCAGAATCTGATTCACTCAACTACGTTTTGACCATTATTGTTACTTTCAAAGCTTTTGCAGAAGGAGAAAACAGCTAAAACGGACTGTATGAAGAATGCTTTAGCTTACACTATTTCCATCAAGCCAATGACCTTTTTTCATCATTATCATTATGGTATGAAGGATGATGTTTAGTTTTAGAACCTGATTTACTCAACTACGTTTTTACAATTATTGTTACTTTCAAAGCTTTTGCAGAAGGAGAAAACAGCTAAAACGGACTGTATGAAGAATGCTTTAGCTTACACTGTTTCCATCAAGCAAATTACCTTTTTTCATCATTATCATTATGGTATGAAGGATTAGGTATAGTTTCAGAATCTGATTCACTCAACTACGTTTTGACCATTATTGTTACTTTCAAAGCTTTTGAAAGAAACGTTTTTACCATTATTGTTACTTTCAAAGCTTTTGCAGAAGGAGAAACAGCTAAAACGGAATCTAATGAATAATACTCTAGCTTACACTGTTTCCATCAAGCAAATTACCTTTTTACATCATTATTAATATGGTATGAAGGATTTGGTTTAGTTTTAAAACCTGATTCACTCAAATACGTTTTGACCTTTATTGTTACTTTTAAAGCTTTTTAAAGTAACGTTTTTACCATTATTGTTACTTTCAAAGCTTTTGCAGAAGGAGAAACAGCTAAAACGGAATCTAATGAATAATGCTCTAGCTTACAGTGTTTCCATCAAGCAAATTACCTTTTTTCATCATTATCATTATGGTATGAAGGATTAGGTATAGTTTCAGAAACTGATTCACTCAACTACGTTTTGACCATTATTGTTACTTTCAAAGCTTTTGCAGAAGGAGTTAACAGCTAAAACGGACTGTAGGAGGAATGCTTTAGCTTACACTGTTTCCATCAAGCCAATGACCTTTTTTCATCATTATCATTATGGTATGAAGGATGATGTTTAGTTTTAGAACCTGATTCACTCAACTACGTTTTTACAATTATTGTTACATTCAAAGCTTTTGCAGAAGGAGAAAACAGCTAAAACGGACTGTATGAAGAATGCTTTAGCTTACACTGTTTCCATCAAGCAAAGGACCTTTTTTCATCATTATCATTATGGTATGAAGGATTAGGTATAGTTTCAGAAGCTGATTCACTCAACTACGTTTTGACCATTATTGTTACTTTCAAAGCTTTTGCAAAAGGAGTTAACAGCTAAAACGGACTGTAGGAGGAATGCTTTAGCTTTTACTGTTTCCATCAAGCAAATGACCTTTTTTCATCATTATCATTATGGTATGAAGGTTTAGGTTTAGTTTTAGAACCTGATTCACTCAACTACGTTTTGACCATTATTGTTAGTTTCAAAACATTTGCAGAAGGAGAAACAACTAAAACGGAATCTAATGAATAATGCTCTAGCTTACACTGTTTCCATCAAGCAAATTACCTTTTTTCATCATTATCATTATGGTATGAAGGATTAGGTATAGTTTCAGAAGCTGATTCACTCAACTACGTTTTGACCATTATTGTTACTTTCAAAGCTTTTGCAGAAGGAGAAAACAGCTAAAACGGACTGTATGAAGAATGCTTTAGCTTACACTGTTTCCATCAAGCAAATTACCTTTTTTCATCATTATCATTATGGTATGAAGGATTAGGTATAGTTTCAGAAGCTGATTCACTCAACTACGTTTTGACCATTATTGTTACTTTCAAAGCTTTTGCAGAAGGAGAAACAGCTAAAACGGAATCTAATGAATAATACTCTAGCTTACACTGTTTCCATCAAGCAAATTACCTTTTTTCATCATTATCAATATGGTATGAAGGATTTGGTTTAGTTTTAAAACCTGATTCACTCAACTACGTTTTGACCTTTTTTGTTACTTTTAAAGCTTTTGAAAGTAACGTTTTTACCATTATTGTTACTTTCAAAGCTTTTGCAGAAGGAGAAACAGCTAAAACGGAATCTAATGAATAATGCTCTAGCTTACACTGTTTCCATCAAGCAAATTACCTTTTTTCATCATTATCATTAGGTATGAATGATTAGGTATAGTTTCAGAATCTGATTCACTCAACTACGTTTTGACCATTATTGTTACTTTCAAAGCTTTTGCAGAAGGAGTTAACAGCTAAAACGGACTGTAGGAGGAATGCTTTAGCTTACACTGTTTCCATCAAGCAAAGGACCTTTTTTCATCATTATCATTATGGTATGAAGGATTAGGTAAAGTTTTAGAACCTGATACACTCAACTACGTTTTGACCATTATTGTTACTTTCAAAGCTTTTGCAGAAGGAGAAAACAGCTAAAACGGACTGTAAGAGGAAGGCTTTAACTTTCACTATAATTATCAAGCAAATGACCTTTTTTCACAATTTTCATCATGGTATGATGGATGAGGTTTAGTTTTAGAACCTGATTCACTCCACTACGTTTTGACCATTATTGTTACTTTCAAAGCTTTTGCAGAAGGAGAAACAGCTAAAACGGAATCTAATGAATAATACTCTAGCTTACACTGTTTCCATCAAGCAAATTACCTTTTTTCATCATTGTCAATATGGTATGAAGGATTTGGTTTAGTTTTAAAACCTGATTCACTCAACTACGTTTTGACCTTTTTTGTTACTTTTAAAGCTTTTGAAAGTAACGTTTTTACCATTATTGTACACTGCAAATTACCTTTTTTCATCATTATCATTATGGTATGAAGGATTAGGTATAGTTTCAGAATCTGATTCACTCAACTACGTTTTGACCATTATTGTTACTTTCAAAGCTTTTGAAAGAAACGTTTTTACCATTATTGTTACTTTCAAAGCTTTTGCAGAAGGAGAAACAGCTAAAACGGACTGTATGAAGAATGCTTTAACTTACACTGTTTCCATCAAGCAAATTACCTTTTTACATCATTATCATTATGGTATGAAGGATGATGTTTAGTTTTAGAACCTGATTCACTCAACTACGTTTTTACAATTATTGTTACTTTCAAAGCTTTTGCAGAAGGAGAAAACAGCTAAAACGGACTGTATGAAGAATGCTTTAGCTTACACTGTTTCCATCAAGCAAATTACCTTTTTTCATCATTATCATTATGGTATGAAGGATTAGGTATAGTTTCAGAAGCTGATTCACTCAACTACGTTTTGACCATTATTGTTACTTTCAAAGCTTTTGCAGAAGGAGAAAACAGCTAAAACGGACTGAATGAAGAATGCTTTAGCTTTTACTGTTTCCATCAAGCAAATGACCTTTTTTCATCATTATCATTATGGTATGAGGGTTTAGGTTTAGTTTTAGAACCTGATTCACTCAACTACGTTTTGACCATTATTGTTAGTTTCAAAACATTTGCAGAAGGAGAAACAGCTAAAACGGAATCTAATGAATAATGCTTTACCTTTTACTGTTTCCATCAAGCAAATTACCTTTTTTCATCATTATCATTATGGTATGAAGGATTAGGTATAGTTTCAGAATCTGATTCACTCAACTACGTTTTGACCATTATTGTTACTTTCAAAGCTTTTGCAGAAGGAGAAACAGCTAAAACAGAATCTAATGAATAATACTCTAGCTTACACTGTTTCCATCAAGCAAATTACCTTTTTTCATCATTATCATTATGGTATGAAAGATTAGGTATAGTTTCAGAAGCTGATTCACTCAACTACGTTTTGACCATTATTGTTACTTTCAAAGCTTTTGCAGAAGGAGAAAACAGCTAAAACGGACTGTATGAAGAATGCTTTAGCTTACACTGTTTCCATCAAGCAAATTACCTTTTTTCATCATTATCATTATGGTATGAAGGATTAGGTATAGTTTCAGAATCTGATTCACTCAACTACGTTTTGACCATTATTGTTACTTTCAAAGCTTTTGAAAGTAACGTTTTTACCATTATTGTTACTTTCAAAGCTTTTGCAGAAGGAGAAAACAGCTAAAACGGACTGTATGAAGAATGCTTTAGCTTACACTGTTTCCATCAAGCAAATTACCTTTTTTCATCATTATCATTATGGTATGAAAGATTAGGTATAGTTTCAGAAGCTGAATCACTCAACTACGTTTTGACCATTATTGTTACTTTCAAAGCTTTTGCAGAAGGAGAAACAGCTAAAACGGAATCTAATGAATAATGCTCTAGCTTACACTGTTTCCATCAAGCAAATTACCTTTTTTCATCATTATCATTATGGTATGAAGGATTAGGTATAGTTTCAGAAGCTGATTCACTCAACTACGTTTTGACCATTATTGTTACTTTCAAAACATTTGCAGAAGGAGAAACAACTAAAACGGAATCTAATGAATAATGCTCTAGCTTACACTGTTTCCATCAAGCAAATTACCTTTTTTCATCATTATCAATATGGTATGAAGGATTTGGTTTAGTTTTAAAACCTGATTCACTCAACTACGTTTTGACCTTTTTTGTTACTTTTAAAGCTTTTGAAAATAACGTTTTTACCATTATTGTTACTTTCAAAGCTTTTGCAGAAGGAGAAACAGCTAAAACGGAATCTAATGAATAATGCTCTAGCTTACACTGTTTCCATCAAGCAAATTACCTTTTTTCATCATTATCATTAGGTATGAATGATTAGGTATAGTTTCAGAAGCTGATTCACTCAACTACGTTTTGACCATTATTGTTACTTTCAAAGCTTTTGCAGAAGGAGTTAACAGCTAAAACGGACTGTAGGAGGAATGCTTTAGCTTACACTGTTTCCATCAAGCAAAGGACCTTTTTTCATCATTATCATTATGGTATGAAGGATTAGGTAAAGTTTTAGAACCTGATACACTCAACTACGTTTTGACCATTATTGTTACTTTCAAAGCTTTTGCAGAAGGAGAAAACAGCTAAAACGGACTGTAAGAGGAAGGCTTTAACTTTCACTATAATTATCAAGCAAATGACCTTTTTTCACAATTTTCATCATGGTATGATGGATGAGGTTTAGTTTTAGAACCTGATTCACTCCACTACGTTTTGACCATTATTGTTACTTTCAAAGCTTTTGCAGAAGGAGAAACAGCTAAAACGGAATCTAATGAATAATACTCTAGCTTACACTGTTTCCATCAAGCAAATTACCTTTTTTCATCATTGTCAATATGGTATGAAGGATTTGGTTTAGTTTTAAAACCTGATTCACTCAACTACGTTTTGACCTTTTTTGTTACTTTTAAAGCTTTTGAAAGTAACGTTTTTACCATTATTGTTACTTTCAAAGCTTTTGCAGAAGGAGAAACAGCTAAAACGGAATCTAATGAATAATGCTCTAGCTTACACTGTTTCCATCAAGCAAATTACCTTTTTTCATCATTATCATTATGGTATGAAGGATTAGGTATAGTTTCAGAAGCTGATTCACTCAACTACGTTTTGACCATTATTGTTACTTTCAAAGCTTTTGCAGAAGGAGAAACAGATAAAACGAAATCTAATGAATAATGCTTTAGCTTTTACTGTTTCCATCAAGCAAATTACCTTTTTTCATCATTATCATTATGGTATGAAGGATTAGGTATAGTTTCAGAATCTGATTCACTCAACTACGTTTTGACCATTATTGTTACTTTCAAAGCTTTTGAAAGAAACGTTTTTACCATTATTGTTACTTTCAAAGCTTTTGCAGAAGGAGAAACAGCTAAAACGGACTGTATGAAGAATGCTTTAACTTACACTGTTTCCATCAAGCAAATTACCTTTTTACATCATTATCATTATGGTATGAAGGATGATGTTTAGTTTTAGAACCTGATTCACTCAACTACGTTTTTACAATTATTGTTACTTTCAAAGCTTTTGCAGAAGGAGAAAACAGCTAAAACGGACTGTATGAAGAATGCTTTAGCTTACACTGTTTCCATCAAGCCAATGACCTTTTTTCATCATTATCATTATGGTATGAAGGATGATGTTTAGTTTTAGAACCTGATTCACTCAACTACGTTTTTACAATTATTGTTACTTTCAAAGCTTTTGCAGAAGGAGAAAACAGCTAAAACGGACTGTATGAAGAATGCTTTAGCTTACACTGTTTCCATCAAGCAAATTACCTTTTTTCATCATTATCATTATGGTATGAAGGATTAGGTATAGTTTCAGAAGCTGATTCACTCAACTACGTTTTGACCATTATTGTTACTTTCAAAGCTTTTGCAGAAGGAGAAACAGCTAAAACGGAATCTAATGAATAATGCGCTAGCTTACACTGTTTCCATCAAGCAAATTACCTTTTTTCATCATTATCATTATGGTATGAAGGATTAGGTATAGTTTCAGAAGCTGATTCACTCAACTACGTTTTGACCATTATTGTTACTTTCAAAGCTTTTGCAAAAGGAGTTAACAGCTAAAACGGACTGTAGGAGGAATGCTTTAGCTTTTACTGTTTCCATCAAGCAAATTACCTTTTTTCATCATTATCATTATGGTATGAAGGTTTAGGTCTAGTTTTAGAACCTGATTCACTCAACTACGTTTTGACCATTATTGTTAGTTTCAAAGCTTTTGCAGAAGGAGAAACAGCTAAAACGGAATCTAATGAATAATGCTTTAGCTTACACTGTTTCCATCAAGCCAATGAGATTTTTTCATCATTATCATTATGGTATGAAGGATTAGGTTTTGTTTTAGAACCTGATTCACTCAACTACGTTTTGACCATTATTGTTACTTTCAAAGCTTTTGCAGAAGGAGAAAACAGCTAAAACGGACTGTATGAAGAATGCTTTAGCTTACACTGTTTCCATCAAGCAAATTACCTTTTTTCATCATTATCAATATGGTATGAAGGATTTGGTTTAGTTTTAAAACCTGATTCACTCAACTACGTTTTGACCTTTTTTGTTACTTTTAAAGCTTTTGAAAGTAACGTTTTTACCATTATTGTTACTTTCAAAGCTTTTGCAGAAGGAGAAACAGCTAAAACGGAATCTAATGAATAATGCTCTAGCTTACACTGTTTCCATCAAGCAAATTACCTTTTTTCATCATTATCATTATGGTATGAAGGATTAGGTATAGTTTCAGAAGCTGATTCACTCAACTACGTTTTGACCATTATTGTTACTTTCAAAGCTTTTGCAGAAGGAGAAACAGATAAAACGAAATCTAATGAATAATGCTTTAGCTTTTACTGTTTCCATCAAGCAAATTACCTTTTTTCATCATTATCATTATGGTATGAAGGATTAGGTATAGTTTCAGAATCTGATTCACTCAACTACGTTTTGACCATTATTGTTACTTTCAAAGCTTTTGAAAGAAACGTTTTTACCATTATTGTTACTTTCAAAGCTTTTGCAGAAGGAGAAACAGCTAAAACGGACTGTATGAAGAATGCTTTAACTTACACTGTTTCCATCAAGCAAATTACCTTTTTACATCATTATCATTATGGTATGAAGGATGATGTTTAGTTTTAGAACCTGATTCACTCAACTACGTTTTTACAATTATTGTTACTTTCAAAGCTTTTGCAGAAGGAGAAAACAGCTAAAACGGACTGTATGAAGAATGCTTTAGCTTACACTGTTTCCATCAAGCCAATGACCTTTTTTCATCATTATCATTATGGTATGAAGGATGATGTTTAGTTTTAGAACCTGATTCACTCAACTACGTTTTTACAATTATTGTTACTTTCAAAGCTTTTGCAGAAGGAGAAAACAGCTAAAACGGACTGTATGAAGAATGCTTTAGCTTACACTGTTTCCATCAAGCAAATTACCTTTTTTCATCATTATCATTATGGTATGAAGGATTAGGTATAGTTTCAGAAGCTGATTCACTCAACTACGTTTTGACCATTATTGTTACTTTCAAAGCTTTTGCAGAAGGAGAAACAGCTAAAACGGAATCTAATGAATAATGCGCTAGCTTACACTGTTTCCATCAAGCAAATTACCTTTTTTCATCATTATCATTATGGTATGAAGGATTAGGTATAGTTTCAGAAGCTGATTCACTCAACTACGTTTTGACCATTATTGTTACTTTCAAAGCTTTTGCAAAAGGAGTTAACAGCTAAAACGGACTGTAGGAGGAATGCTTTAGCTTTTACTGTTTCCATCAAGCAAATTACCTTTTTTCATCATTATCATTATGGTATGAAGGTTTAGGTCTAGTTTTAGAACCTGATTCACTCAACTACGTTTTGACCATTATTGTTAGTTTCAAAGCTTTTGCAGAAGGAGAAACAGCTAAAACGGAATCTAATGAATAATGCTTTAGCTTACACTGTTTCCATCAAGCCAATGAGATTTTTTCATCATTATCATTATGGTATGAAGGATTAGGTTTTGTTTTAGAACCTGATTCACTCAACTACGTTTTGACCATTATTGTTACTTTCAAAGCTTTTGCAGAAGGAGAAAACAGCTAAAACGGACTGTATGAAGAATGCTTTAGCTTACACTGTTTCCATCAAGCAAATTACCTTTTTTCATCATTATCAATATGGTATGAAGGATTTGGTTTAGTTTTAAAACCTGATTCACTCAACTACGTTTTGACCTTTTTTGTTACTTTTAAAGCTTTTGAAAGTAACGTTTTTACCATTATTGTTACTTTCAAAGCTTTTGCAGAAGGAGAAACAGCTAAAACGGAATCTAATGAATAATGCTCTAGCTTACACTGTTTCCATCAAGCAAATTACCTTTTTTCATCATTATCATTATGGTATGAAGGATTAGGTATAGTTTCAGAAGCTGATTCACTCAACTACGTTTTGACCATTATTGTTACTTTCAAAGCTTTTGCAGAAGGAGAAACAGATAAAACGAAATCTAATGAATAATGCTTTAGCTTTTACTGTTTCCATCAAGCAAATTACCTTTTTTCATCATTATCATTATGGTATGAAGGATGATGTTTAGTTTTAGAACCTGATTCACTCAACTACGTTTTTACAATTATTGTTACATTCAAAGCTTTTGCAGAAGGAGAAAACAGCTAAAACGGACTGTATGAAGAATGCTTTAGCTTACACTGTTTCCATCAAGCAAAGGACCTTTTTTCATCATTATCATTATGGTATGAAGGATTAGGTATAGTTTCAGAAGCTGATTCACTCAACTACGTTTTGACCATTATTGTTACTTTCAAAGCTTTTGCAAAAGGAGTTAACAGCTAAAACGGACTGTAGGAGGAATGCTTTAGCTTTTACTGTTTCCATCAAGCAAATTACCTTTTTTCATCATTATCATTATGGTATGAAGGTTTAGGTTTAGTTTTAGAACCTGATTCACTCAACTACGTTTTGACCATTATTGTTAGTTTCAAAGCTTTTGCAGAAGGAGAAACAGCTAAAACGGAATCTAATGAATAATGCTTTACCTTTTACTGTTTCCATCAAGCAAATGACCTTTTTTCACAATTTTCATCATGGTATGATGGATGAGGTTTAGTTTTAGAACCTGAATCACTCCACTACGTTTTGACCATTATTGTTACTTTCAAAGCTTTTGCAGAAGGAGAAAACAGCTAAAACGGACTGAATGAAGAATGCTTTAGCTTTTACTGTTTCCATCAAGCAAATGACCTTTTTTCATCATTATCATTATGGTATGAAGGTTTAGGTTTAGTTTTAGAACCTGATTCACTCAACTACGTTTTGACCATTATTGTTAGTTTCAAAACATTTGCAGAAGGAGAAACAACTAAAACGGAATCTAATGAATAATGCTCTAGCTTACACTGTTTCCATCAAGCAAATTACCTTTTTTCATCATTATCATTATGGTATGAAGGATTAGGTATAGTTTCAGAAGCTGATTCACTCAACTACGTTTTGACCATTATTGTTACTTTCAAAGCTTTTGCAGAAGGAGAAAACAGCTAAAACGGACTGTATGAAGAATGCTTTAGCTTACACTGTTTCCATCAAGCAAATTACCTTTTTTCATCATTATCATTATGGTATGAAGGATTAGGTATAGTTTCAGAAGCTGATTCACTCAACTACGTTTTGACCATTATTGTTACTTTCAAAGCTTTTGCAGAAGGAGAAACAGCTGAAACGGAATCTAATGAATAATACTCTAGCTTACACTGTTTCCATCAAGCAAATTACCTTTTTTCATCATTATCAATATGGTATGAAGGATTTGGTTTAGTTTTAAAACCTGATTCACTCAACTACGTTTTGACCTTTTTTGTTACTTTTAAAGCTTTTGAAAGTAACGTTTTTACCATTATTGTTACTTTCAAAGCTTTTGCAGAAGGAGAAACAGCTAAAACGGAATCTAATGAATAATGCTCTAGCTTACACTGTTTCCATCAAGCAAATTACCTTTTTTCATCATTATCAATATGGTATGAAGGATTAGGTTTAGTTTTAGAACCTGATTCACTCAACTACTTTTTGACCATTATTGTTACTTTCAAAGCTTTTGCAGAAGGAGAAAACAGCTAAAACGGACTGTAAGAGAAAGGCTTTAACTTTCACTATAATTATCAAGCAAATGACCTTTTTTCACAATTTTCATCATGGTATGATGGATGAGGTTTAGTTTTAGAACCTGATTCACTCCACTACGTTTTGACCATTATTGTTACTTTCAAAGCTTTTGAAAGAAACGTTTTTACCATTATTGTTACTTTCAAAGCTTTTGCAGAAGGAGAAACAGCTAAAACGGACTGTATGAAGAATGCTTTAGCTTACACTGTTTCCATCAAGCAAATTACCTTTTTACATCATTATCAATATGGTAAGAAGGATTTGGTTTAGTTTTAAAACCTGATTCACTCAACTACGTTTTGACCTTTATTGTTACTTTTAAAGCTTTTGAAAGTAACGTTTTTACCATTATTGTTACTTTCAAAGCTTTTGCAGAAGGAGAAACAGCTAAAACGGAATCTAATGAATAATGCTCTAGCTTACACTGTTTCCATCAAGCAAATTACCTTTTTTCATCATTATCATTATGGTATGAAGGATTAGGTATAGTTTCAGAAGCTGATTCACTCAACTACGTTTTGACCATTATTGTTAGTTTCAAAGCTTTTGCAGAAGGAGAAACAGCTAAAACGGAATCTAATGAATAATGCTTTAGCTTACACTGTTTCCATCAAGCCAATGACCTTTTTTCATCATTATCATTATGGTATGAAGGATTAGGTTTAGTTTTAGAACCTGATTCACTCAACTACGTTTTGACCATTATTGTTACTTTCAAAGCTTTTGCAGAAGGAGAAACAGCTAAAACGGACTGTATGAAGAATGCTTTAGCTTACACTGTTTCCATCAAGCAAAGGACCTTTTTTCATCATTATCATTATGGTATGAAGGATTAGGTATAGTTTCAGAAGCTGATTCACTCAACTACGTTTTGACCATTATTGTTACTTTCAAAGCTTTTGCAAAAGGAGTTAACAGCTAAAACGGACTGTAGGAGGAATGCTTTAGCTTTTACTGTTTCCATCAAGCAAATGACCTTTTTTCATCATTATCATTATGGTATGAAGGTTTAGGTTTAGTTTTAGAACCTGATTCACTCAACTACGTTTTGACCATTATTGTTAGTTTCAAAACATTTGCAGAAGGAGAAACAACTAAAACGGAATCTAATGAATAATGCTCTAGCTTACACTGTTTCCATCAAGCAAATTACCTTTTTTCATCATTATCATTATGGTATGAAGGATTAGGTATAGTTTCAGAAGCTGATTCACTCAACTACGTTTTGACCATTATTGTTACTTTCAAAGCTTTTGCAGAAGGAGAAAACAGCTAAAACGGACTGTATGAAGAATGCTTTAGCTTACACTGTTTCCATCAAGCAAATTACCTTTTTTCATCATTATCATTATGGTATGAAGGATTAGGTATAGTTTCAGAAGCTGATTCACTCAACTACGTTTTGACCATTATTGTTACTTTCAAAGCTTTTGCAGAAGGAGAAACAGCTAAAACGGAATCTAATGAATAATACTCTAGCTTACACTGTTTCCATCAAGCAAATTACCTTTTTTCATCATTATCAATATGGTATGAAGGATTTGGTTTAGTTTTAAAACCTGATTCACTCAACTACGTTTTGACCTTTTTTGTTACTTTTAAAGCTTTTGAAAGTAACGTTTTTACCATTATTGTTACTTTCAAAGCTTTTGCAGAAGGAGAAACAGCTAAAACGGAATCTAATGAATAATGCTCTAGCTTACACTGTTTCCATCAAGCAAATTACCTTTTTTCATCATTATCATTAGGTATGAATGATTAGGTATAGTTTCAGAATCTGATTCACTCAACTACGTTTTGACCATTATTGTTACTTTCAAAGCTTTTGCAGAAGGAGTTAACAGCTAAAACGGACTGTAGGAGGAATGCTTTAGCTTACACTGTTTCCATCAAGCAAAGGACCTTTTTTCATCATTATCATTATGGTATGAAGGATTAGGTAAAGTTTTAGAACCTGATACACTCAACTACGTTTTGACCATTATTGTTACTTTCAAAGCTTTTGCAGAAGGAGAAAACAGCTAAAACGGACTGTAAGAGGAAGGCTTTAACTTTCACTATAATTATCAAGCAAATGACCTTTTTTCACAATTTTCATCATGGTATGATGGATGAGGTTTAGTTTTAGAACCTGATTCACTCCACTACGTTTTGACCATTATTGTTACTTTCAAAGCTTTTGCAGAAGGAGAAACAGCTAAAACGGAATCTAATGAATAATACTCTAGCTTACACTGTTTCCATCAAGCAAATTACCTTTTTTCATCATTGTCAATATGGTATGAAGGATTTGGTTTAGTTTTAAAACCTGATTCACTCAACTACGTTTTGACCTTTTTTGTTACTTTTAAAGCTTTTGAAAGTAACGTTTTTACCATTATTGTACACTGCAAATTACCTTTTTTCATCATTATCATTATGGTATGAAGGATTAGGTATAGTTTCAGAATCTGATTCACTCAACTACGTTTTGACCATTATTGTTACTTTCAAAGCTTTTGAAAGAAACGTTTTTACCATTATTGTTACTTTCAAAGCTTTTGCAGAAGGAGAAACAGCTAAAACGGACTGTATGAAGAATGCTTTAACTTACACTGTTTCCATCAAGCAAATTACCTTTTTACATCATTATCATTATGGTATGAAGGATGATGTTTAGTTTTAGAACCTGATTCACTCAACTACGTTTTTACAATTATTGTTACTTTCAAAGCTTTTGCAGAAGGAGAAAACAGCTAAAACGGACTGTATGAAGAATGCTTTAGCTTACACTGTTTCCATCAAGCAAATTACCTTTTTTCATCATTATCATTATGGTATGAAGGATTAGGTATAGTTTCAGAAGCTGATTCACTCAACTACGTTTTGACCATTATTGTTACTTTCAAAGCTTTTGCAGAAGGAGAAAACAGCTAAAACGGACTGAATGAAGAATGCTTTAGCTTTTACTGTTTCCATCAAGCAAATGACCTTTTTTCATCATTATCATTATGGTATGAGGGTTTAGGTTTAGTTTTAGAACCTGATTCACTCAACTACGTTTTGACCATTATTGTTAGTTTCAAAACATTTGCAGAAGGAGAAACAGCTAAAACGGAATCTAATGAATAATGCTTTACCTTTTACTGTTTCCATCAAGCAAATTACCTTTTTTCATCATTATCATTATGGTATGAAGGATTAGGTATAGTTTCAGAATCTGATTCACTCAACTACGTTTTGACCATTATTGTTACTTTCAAAGCTTTTGCAGAAGGAGAAACAGCTAAAACAGAATCTAATGAATAATACTCTAGCTTACACTGTTTCCATCAAGCAAATTACCTTTTTTCATCATTATCATTATGGTATGAAAGATTAGGTATAGTTTCAGAAGCTGATTCACTCAACTACGTTTTGACCATTATTGTTACTTTCAAAGCTTTTGCAGAAGGAGAAAACAGCTAAAACGGACTGTATGAAGAATGCTTTAGCTTACACTGTTTCCATCAAGCAAATTACCTTTTTTCATCATTATCATTATGGTATGAAGGATTAGGTATAGTTTCAGAATCTGATTCACTCAACTACGTTTTGACCATTATTGTTACTTTCAAAGCTTTTGAAAGTAACGTTTTTACCATTATTGTTACTTTCAAAGCTTTTGCAGAAGGAGAAAACAGCTAAAACGGACTGTATGAAGAATGCTTTAGCTTACACTGTTTCCATCAAGCAAATTACCTTTTTTCATCATTATCATTATGGTATGAAAGATTAGGTATAGTTTCAGAAGCTGAATCACTCAACTACGTTTTGACCATTATTGTTACTTTCAAAGCTTTTGCAGAAGGAGAAACAGCTAAAACGGAATCTAATGAATAATGCTCTAGCTTACACTGTTTCCATCAAGCAAATTACCTTTTTTCATCATTATCATTATGGTATGAAGGATTAGGTATAGTTTCAGAAGCTGATTCACTCAACTACGTTTTGACCATTATTGTTACTTTCAAAACATTTGCAGAAGGAGAAACAACTAAAACGGAATCTAATGAATAATGCTCTAGCTTACACTGTTTCCATCAAGCAAATTACCTTTTTTCATCATTATCAATATGGTATGAAGGATTTGGTTTAGTTTTAAAACCTGATTCACTCAACTACGTTTTGACCTTTTTTGTTACTTTTAAAGCTTTTGAAAATAACGTTTTTACCATTATTGTTACTTTCAAAGCTTTTGCAGAAGGAGAAACAGCTAAAACGGAATCTAATGAATAATGCTCTAGCTTACACTGTTTCCATCAAGCAAATTACCTTTTTTCATCATTATCATTAGGTATGAATGATTAGGTATAGTTTCAGAAGCTGATTCACTCAACTACGTTTTGACCATTATTGTTACTTTCAAAGCTTTTGCAGAAGGAGTTAACAGCTAAAACGGACTGTAGGAGGAATGCTTTAGCTTACACTGTTTCCATCAAGCAAAGGACCTTTTTTCATCATTATCATTATGGTATGAAGGATTAGGTAAAGTTTTAGAACCTGATACACTCAACTACGTTTTGACCATTATTGTTACTTTCAAAGCTTTTGCAGAAGGAGAAAACAGCTAAAACGGACTGTAAGAGGAAGGCTTTAACTTTCACTATAATTATCAAGCAAATGACCTTTTTTCACAATTTTCATCATGGTATGATGGATGAGGTTTAGTTTTAGAACCTGATTCACTCCACTACGTTTTGACCATTATTGTTACTTTCAAAGCTTTTGCAGAAGGAGAAACAGCTAAAACGGAATCTAATGAATAATACTCTAGCTTACACTGTTTCCATCAAGCAAATTACCTTTTTTCATCATTGTCAATATGGTATGAAGGATTTGGTTTAGTTTTAAAACCTGATTCACTCAACTACGTTTTGACCTTTTTTGTTACTTTTAAAGCTTTTGAAAGTAACGTTTTTACCATTATTGTTACTTTCAAAGCTTTTGCAGAAGGAGAAACAGCTAAAACGGAATCTAATGAATAATGCTCTAGCTTACACTGTTTCCATCAAGCAAATTACCTTTTTTCATCATTATCATTATGGTATGAAGGATTAGGTATAGTTTCAGAAGCTGATTCACTCAACTACGTTTTGACCATTATTGTTACTTTCAAAGCTTTTGCAGAAGGAGAAACAGATAAAACGAAATCTAATGAATAATGCTTTAGCTTTTACTGTTTCCATCAAGCAAATTACCTTTTTTCATCATTATCATTATGGTATGAAGGATTAGGTATAGTTTCAGAATCTGATTCACTCAACTACGTTTTGACCATTATTGTTACTTTCAAAGCTTTTGAAAGAAACGTTTTTACCATTATTGTTACTTTCAAAGCTTTTGCAGAAGGAGAAACAGCTAAAACGGACTGTATGAAGAATGCTTTAACTTACACTGTTTCCATCAAGCAAATTACCTTTTTACATCATTATCATTATGGTATGAAGGATGATGTTTAGTTTTAGAACCTGATTCACTCAACTACGTTTTTACAATTATTGTTACTTTCAAAGCTTTTGCAGAAGGAGAAAACAGCTAAAACGGACTGTATGAAGAATGCTTTAGCTTACACTGTTTCCATCAAGCCAATGACCTTTTTTCATCATTATCATTATGGTATGAAGGATGATGTTTAGTTTTAGAACCTGATTCACTCAACTACGTTTTTACAATTATTGTTACTTTCAAAGCTTTTGCAGAAGGAGAAAACAGCTAAAACGGACTGTATGAAGAATGCTTTAGCTTACACTGTTTCCATCAAGCAAATTACCTTTTTTCATCATTATCATTATGGTATGAAGGATTAGGTATAGTTTCAGAAGCTGATTCACTCAACTACGTTTTGACCATTATTGTTACTTTCAAAGCTTTTGCAGAAGGAGAAACAGCTAAAACGGAATCTAATGAATAATGCGCTAGCTTACACTGTTTCCATCAAGCAAATTACCTTTTTTCATCATTATCATTATGGTATGAAGGATTAGGTATAGTTTCAGAAGCTGATTCACTCAACTACGTTTTGACCATTATTGTTACTTTCAAAGCTTTTGCAAAAGGAGTTAACAGCTAAAACGGACTGTAGGAGGAATGCTTTAGCTTTTACTGTTTCCATCAAGCAAATTACCTTTTTTCATCATTATCATTATGGTATGAAGGTTTAGGTCTAGTTTTAGAACCTGATTCACTCAACTACGTTTTGACCATTATTGTTAGTTTCAAAGCTTTTGCAGAAGGAGAAACAGCTAAAACGGAATCTAATGAATAATGCTTTAGCTTACACTGTTTCCATCAAGCCAATGAGATTTTTTCATCATTATCATTATGGTATGAAGGATTAGGTTTTGTTTTAGAACCTGATTCACTCAACTACGTTTTGACCATTATTGTTACTTTCAAAGCTTTTGCAGAAGGAGAAAACAGCTAAAACGGACTGTATGAAGAATGCTTTAGCTTACACTGTTTCCATCAAGCAAATTACCTTTTTTCATCATTATCAATATGGTATGAAGGATTTGGTTTAGTTTTAAAACCTGATTCACTCAACTACGTTTTGACCTTTTTTGTTACTTTTAAAGCTTTTGAAAGTAACGTTTTTACCATTATTGTTACTTTCAAAGCTTTTGCAGAAGGAGAAACAGCTAAAACGGAATCTAATGAATAATGCTCTAGCTTACACTGTTTCCATCAAGCAAATTACCTTTTTTCATCATTATCATTATGGTATGAAGGATTAGGTATAGTTTCAGAAGCTGATTCACTCAACTACGTTTTGACCATTATTGTTACTTTCAAAGCTTTTGCAGAAGGAGAAACAGATAAAACGAAATCTAATGAATAATGCTTTAGCTTTTACTGTTTCCATCAAGCAAATTACCTTTTTTCATCATTATCATTATGGTATGAAGGATTAGGTATAGTTTCAGAATCTGATTCACTCAACTACGTTTTGACCATTATTGTTACTTTCAAAGCTTTTGAAAGAAACGTTTTTACCATTATTGTTACTTTCAAAGCTTTTGCAGAAGGAGAAACAGCTAAAACGGACTGTATGAAGAATGCTTTAACTTACACTGTTTCCATCAAGCAAATTACCTTTTTACATCATTATCATTATGGTATGAAGGATGATGTTTAGTTTTAGAACCTGATTCACTCAACTACGTTTTTACAATTATTGTTACTTTCAAAGCTTTTGCAGAAGGAGAAAACAGCTAAAACGGACTGTATGAAGAATGCTTTAGCTTACACTGTTTCCATCAAGCCAATGACCTTTTTTCATCATTATCATTATGGTATGAAGGATGATGTTTAGTTTTAGAACCTGATTCACTCAACTACGTTTTTACAATTATTGTTACTTTCAAAGCTTTTGCAGAAGGAGAAAACAGCTAAAACGGACTGTATGAAGAATGCTTTAGCTTACACTGTTTCCATCAAGCAAATTACCTTTTTTCATCATTATCATTATGGTATGAAGGATTAGGTATAGTTTCAGAAGCTGATTCACTCAACTACGTTTTGACCATTATTGTTACTTTCAAAGCTTTTGCAGAAGGAGAAACAGCTAAAACGGAATCTAATGAATAATGCGCTAGCTTACACTGTTTCCATCAAGCAAATTACCTTTTTTCATCATTATCATTATGGTATGAAGGATTAGGTATAGTTTCAGAAGCTGATTCACTCAACTACGTTTTGACCATTATTGTTACTTTCAAAGCTTTTGCAAAAGGAGTTAACAGCTAAAACGGACTGTAGGAGGAATGCTTTAGCTTTTACTGTTTCCATCAAGCAAATTACCTTTTTTCATCATTATCATTATGGTATGAAGGTTTAGGTCTAGTTTTAGAACCTGATTCACTCAACTACGTTTTGACCATTATTGTTAGTTTCAAAGCTTTTGCAGAAGGAGAAACAGCTAAAACGGAATCTAATGAATAATGCTTTAGCTTACACTGTTTCCATCAAGCCAATGAGATTTTTTCATCATTATCATTATGGTATGAAGGATTAGGTTTTGTTTTAGAACCTGATTCACTCAACTACGTTTTGACCATTATTGTTACTTTCAAAGCTTTTGCAGAAGGAGAAAACAGCTAAAACGGACTGTATGAAGAATGCTTTAGCTTACACTGTTTCCATCAAGCAAATTACCTTTTTTCATCATTATCAATATGGTATGAAGGATTTGGTTTAGTTTTAAAACCTGATTCACTCAACTACGTTTTGACCTTTTTTGTTACTTTTAAAGCTTTTGAAAGTAACGTTTTTACCATTATTGTTACTTTCAAAGCTTTTGCAGAAGGAGAAACAGCTAAAACGGAATCTAATGAATAATGCTCTAGCTTACACTGTTTCCATCAAGCAAATTACCTTTTTTCATCATTATCATTATGGTATGAAGGATTAGGTATAGTTTCAGAAGCTGATTCACTCAACTACGTTTTGACCATTATTGTTACTTTCAAAGCTTTTGCAGAAGGAGAAACAGATAAAACGAAATCTAATGAATAATGCTTTAGCTTTTACTGTTTCCATCAAGCAAATTACCTTTTTTCATCATTATCATTATGGTATGAAGGATGATGTTTAGTTTTAGAACCTGATTCACTCAACTACGTTTTTACAATTATTGTTACATTCAAAGCTTTTGCAGAAGGAGAAAACAGCTAAAACGGACTGTATGAAGAATGCTTTAGCTTACACTGTTTCCATCAAGCAAAGGACCTTTTTTCATCATTATCATTATGGTATGAAGGATTAGGTATAGTTTCAGAAGCTGATTCACTCAACTACGTTTTGACCATTATTGTTACTTTCAAAGCTTTTGCAAAAGGAGTTAACAGCTAAAACGGACTGTAGGAGGAATGCTTTAGCTTTTACTGTTTCCATCAAGCAAATTACCTTTTTTCATCATTATCATTATGGTATGAAGGTTTAGGTTTAGTTTTAGAACCTGATTCACTCAACTACGTTTTGACCATTATTGTTAGTTTCAAAGCTTTTGCAGAAGGAGAAACAGCTAAAACGGAATCTAATGAATAATGCTTTACCTTTTACTGTTTCCATCAAGCAAATGACCTTTTTTCACAATTTTCATCATGGTATGATGGATGAGGTTTAGTTTTAGAACCTGAATCACTCCACTACGTTTTGACCATTATTGTTACTTTCAAAGCTTTTGCAGAAGGAGAAAACAGCTAAAACGGACTGAATGAAGAATGCTTTAGCTTTTACTGTTTCCATCAAGCAAATGACCTTTTTTCATCATTATCATTATGGTATGAAGGTTTAGGTTTAGTTTTAGAACCTGATTCACTCAACTACGTTTTGACCATTATTGTTAGTTTCAAAACATTTGCAGAAGGAGAAACAACTAAAACGGAATCTAATGAATAATGCTCTAGCTTACACTGTTTCCATCAAGCAAATTACCTTTTTTCATCATTATCATTATGGTATGAAGGATTAGGTATAGTTTCAGAAGCTGATTCACTCAACTACGTTTTGACCATTATTGTTACTTTCAAAGCTTTTGCAGAAGGAGAAAACAGCTAAAACGGACTGTATGAAGAATGCTTTAGCTTACACTGTTTCCATCAAGCAAATTACCTTTTTTCATCATTATCATTATGGTATGAAGGATTAGGTATAGTTTCAGAAGCTGATTCACTCAACTACGTTTTGACCATTATTGTTACTTTCAAAGCTTTTGCAGAAGGAGAAACAGCTGAAACGGAATCTAATGAATAATACTCTAGCTTACACTGTTTCCATCAAGCAAATTACCTTTTTTCATCATTATCAATATGGTATGAAGGATTTGGTTTAGTTTTAAAACCTGATTCACTCAACTACGTTTTGACCTTTTTTGTTACTTTTAAAGCTTTTGAAAGTAACGTTTTTACCATTATTGTTACTTTCAAAGCTTTTGCAGAAGGAGAAACAGCTAAAACGGAATCTAATGAATAATGCTCTAGCTTACACTGTTTCCATCAAGCAAATTACCTTTTTTCATCATTATCAATATGGTATGAAGGATTAGGTTTAGTTTTAGAACCTGATTCACTCAACTACTTTTTGACCATTATTGTTACTTTCAAAGCTTTTGCAGAAGGAGAAAACAGCTAAAACGGACTGTAAGAGAAAGGCTTTAACTTTCACTATAATTATCAAGCAAATGACCTTTTTTCACAATTTTCATCATGGTATGATGGATGAGGTTTAGTTTTAGAACCTGATTCACTCCACTACGTTTTGACCATTATTGTTACTTTCAAAGCTTTTGAAAGAAACGTTTTTACCATTATTGTTACTTTCAAAGCTTTTGCAGAAGGAGAAACAGCTAAAACGGACTGTATGAAGAATGCTTTAGCTTACACTGTTTCCATCAAGCAAATTACCTTTTTACATCATTATCAATATGGTATGAAGGATTTGGTTTAGTTTTAAAACCTGATTCACTCAACTACGTTTTGACCTTTATTGTTACTTTTAAAGCTTTTGAAAGTAACGTTTTTACCATTATTGTTACTTTCAAAGCTTTTGCAGAAGGAGAAACAGCTAAAACGGAATCTAATGAATAATGCTCTAGCTTACACTGTTTCCATCAAGCAAATTACCTTTTTTCATCATTATCATTATGGTATGAAGGATTAGGTATAGTTTCAGAAGCTGATTCACTCAACTACGTTTTGACCATTATTGTTAGTTTCAAAGCTTTTGCAGAAGGAGAAACAGCTAAAACGGAATCTAATGAATAATGCTTTAGCTTACACTGTTTCCATCAAGCCAATGACCTTTTTTCATCATTATCATTATGGTATGAAGGATTAGGTTTAGTTTTAGAACCTGATTCACTCAACTACGTTTTGACCATTATTGTTACTTTCAAAGCTTTTGCAGAAGGAGAAACAGCTAAAACGAAATCTAATGAATAATGCTTTAGCTTTTACTGTTTCCATCAAGCAAAGGACCTTTTTTCATCATTATCAATATGGTATGAAGGATTAGGTATAGTTTCAGAATCTGATTCACTCAACTACGTTTTGACCATTATTGTTACTTTCAAAGCTTTTGCAGAAGGAGAAACAGATAAAACGAAATCTAATGAATAATGCTTTAGCTTTTACTGTTTCCATCAAGCAAATTACCTTTTTTCATCATTATCATTATGGTATGAAGGATTAGGTATAGTTTCAGAATCTGATTCACTCAACTACGTTTTGACCATTATTGTTACTTTCAAAGCTTTTGAAAGAAACGTTTTTACCATTATTGTTACTTTCAAAGCTTTTGCAGAAGGAGAAACAGCTAAAACGGAATCTAATGAATAATACTCTAGCTTACACTGTTTCCATCAAGCAAATTACCTTTTTACATCATTATCAATATGGTATGAAGGATTTGGTTTAGTTTTAAAACCTGATTCACTCAACTACGTTTTGACCTTTATTGTTACTTTTAAAGCTTTTGAAAGAAACGTTTTTACCATTATTGTTACTTTCAAAGCTTTTGCAGAAGGAGAAACAGCTAAAACGGAATCTAATGAATAATGCTCTAGCTTACACTGTTTCCATCAAGCAAATTACCTTTTTTCATCATTATCATTATGGTATGAAGGATTAGGTATAGTTTCAGAAGCTGATTCACTCAACTACGTTTTGACCATTATTGTTACTTTCAAAGCTTTTGCAGAAGGAGTTAACAGCTAAAACGGACTGTAGGAGGAATGCTTTAGCTTACACTGTTTCCATCAAGCAAAGGACCTTTTTTCATCATTATCATTATGGTATGAAGGATTAGGTTTAGTTTTAGAATCTGATTCACTCAACTACGTTTTGACCATTATTGTTAGTTTCAAAGCTTTTGCAGAAGGAGAAACAGCTAAAACGGAATCTAATGAATAATGCTTTAGCTTACACTGTTTCCATCAAGCCAATGACCTTTTTTCATCATTATCATTATGGTATGAAGGATTAGGTTTAGTTTTAGAACCTGATTCACTCAACTACGTTTTGACCATTATTGTTACTTTCAAAGCTTTTGCAGAAGGAGAAAACAGCTAAAACGGACTGAATGAAGAATGCTTTAGCTTTTACTGTTTCCATCAAGCAAATGACCTTTTTTCATCATTATCATTATGGTATGAGGAATTAGGTTTAGTTTTAGAACCTGATTCACTCAACTACGTTTTGACCATTATTGTTAGTTTCAAAACATTTGCAGAAGGAGAAACAGCTAAAACGGAATCTAATGAATAATGCTTTACCTTTTACTGTTTCCATCAAGCAAATTACCTTTTTTCATCATTATCATTATGGTATGAAGGATTAGGTATAGTTTCAGAATCTGATTCACTCAACTACGTTTTGACCATTATTGTTACTTTCAAAGCTTTTGCAGAAGGAGAAACAGCTAAAACAGAATCTAATGAATAATACTCTAGCTTACACTGTTTCCATCAAGCAAATTACCTTTTTTCATCATTATCATTATGGTATGAAAGATTAGGTATAGTTTCAGAAGCTGATTCACTCAACTACGTTTTGACCATTATTGTTACTTTCAAAGCTTTTGCAGAAGGAGAAAACAGCTAAAACGGACTGTATGAAGAATGCTTTAGCTTACACTGTTTCCATCAAGCAAATTACCTTTTTTCATCATTATCATTATGGTATGAAGGATTAGGTATAGTTTCAGAATCTGATTCACTCAACTACGTTTTGACCATTATTGTTACTTTCAAAGCTTTTGAAAGTAACGTTTTTACCATTATTGTTACTTTCAAAGCTTTTGCAGAAGGAGAGACAGCTAAAACGGAATCTAATGAATAGTACTCTAGCTTACACTGTTTCCATCAAGCAAATTACCTTTTTTGATCATTATCATTATGGTATGAAGGATTAGGTTTAGTTTTAAAACCTGATTCACTCAACTACGTTTTGACCATTATTGTTACTTTCAAAGCTTTTGCAGAAGGAGAAACAGCTAAAACGGAATCTAATGAATAATGCTCTAGCTTACACTGTTTCCATCAAGCAAATTACCTTTTTTGATCATTATCATTATGGTATGAAGGATTAGGTTTAGTTTTAAAACCTGATTCACTCAACTACGTTTTGACCATTATTGTTACTTTCAAAGCTTTTGCAGAAGGAGAAAACAGCTAAAACGAAATCTAATGAATAACACTTTAGCTTACACGGTTTCCATCAAGCAAAGGACCTTTTTTCATCATTATCATTATGGTATGAAGGATTAGGTTAAGTTTTAGAACCTGATACACTTAACTACGTTTTGACCATTATTGTTACTTTCAAAGCTTTTGCAGAAGGAGTTAACAGCTAAAACGGACTGTAGGAGGAATATTTAGCTTACACTGTTTCCATCAAGCAAAGGACCTTTTTTCATCATTATCATTATGGTATGAAGGATTAGGTTTAGTTTTAGAATCTGATTCACTCAACTACGTTTTTACCATTATTGTTACTTTCAAAGCTTTTGCAGAAGGAGAAAACAGCTAAAACGGACTGTATGAAGAATGCTTTAGCTTACACTGTTTCCATCAAGCCAATGACCTTTTTTCATCATTATCATTATGGTATGAAGGATGATGTTTAGTTTTAGAACCTGATTCACTCAACTACGTTTTTACCATTATTGTTACTTTCAAAGCTTTTGCAGAAGGAGAAAACAGCTAAAACGGACTGAATGAAGAATGCTTTAGCTTTTACTGTTTCCATCAAGCAAATGACCTTTTTTCATCATTATCATTATGGTATGAAGGTTTAGGTTTAGTTTTAGAACCTGATTCACTCAACTACGTTTTTACAATTATTGTTACTTTCAAAGCTTTTGCAGAAGGAGAAAACAGCTAAAACGGACTGTATGAAGAATGCTTTAGCTTACACTGTTTCCATCAAGCCAATGACCTTTTTTCATCATTATCATTATGGTATGAAGGATGATGTTTAGTTTTAGAACCTGATTCACTCAACTACGTTTTTACAATTATTGTTACTTTCAAAGCTTTTGCAGAAGGAGAAAACAGCTAAAACGGACTGTATGAAGAATGCTTTAGCTTACACTGTTTCCATCAAGCAAATTACCTTTTTTCATCATTATCATTATGGTATGAAGGATTAGGTATAGTTTCAGAAGCTGATTCACTCAACTACTTTTTGACCATTATTGTTACTTTCAAAGCTTTTGCAGAAGGAGAAACAGCTAAAACGGAATCTAATGAATAATGCGCTAGCTTACACAGTTTCCATCAAGCAAATTACCTTTTTTCATCATTATCATTATGGTATGAAGGATTAGGTATAGTTTCAGAAGCTGATTCACTCAACTACGTTTTGACCATTATTGTTACTTTCAAAGCTTTTGCAGAAGGAGAAACAGCTAAAACGAAATCTAATGAATAACACTTTAGCTTACACGGTTTCCATCAAGCAAAGGACCTTTTTTCGTCATTATCATTATGGTATGAAGGATTAGGTAAAGTTTTAGAACCTGATACACTCAACTACGTTTTGACCATTATTGTTACTTTCAAAGCTTTTGCAGAAGGAGTTAACAGCTAAAACGGACAGTAAGAGGAATGCTTTAGCTTACACTGTTTCCATCAAGCAAAGGACCTTTTTTCATCATTATCATTATGGTATGAAGGATTAGGTTTAGTTTTAGAACCTGATTCACTCAACTACGTTTTGACCATTATTGTTACTTTCAAAGCTTTTGCAGAAGGAGAAACAGCTAAAACGGAATCTAATGAATAATGCGCTAGCTTACACTGTTTCCATCAAGCAAATTACCTTTTTTCATCATTATCATTATGGTATGAAGGATTAGGTATAGTTTCAGAAGCTGATTCACTCAACTACGTTTTGACCATTATTGTTACTTTCAAAGCTTTTGCAGAAGGAGAAACAGCTAAAACGAAATCTAATGAATAACACTTTAGCTTACACGGTTTCCATCAAGCAAAGGACCTTTTTTCATCATTATCATTATGGTATGAAGGATTAGGTAAAGTTTTAGAACCTGATACACTCAACTACGTTTTGACCATTATTGTTACTTTCAAAGCTTTTGCAGAAGGAGTTAACAGCTAAAACGGACTGTAAGAGGAATGCTTTAGCTTACACTGTTTCCATCAAGCAAAGGACCTTTTTTCATCATTATCATTATGGTATGAAGGATTAGGTTTAGTTTTAGAACCTGATTCACTCAACTACGTTTTGACCATTATTGTTACTTTCAAAGCTTTTGCAGAAGGAGAAAACAGCTAAAACGGACTGAATGAAGAATGCTTTAGCTTTTACTGTTTCCATCAAGCAAATGACCTTTTTTCATCATTATCATTATGGTATGAAGGTTTAGGTTTAGTTTTAGAACCTGATTCACTCAACTACGTTTTGACCATTATTGTTACTTTCAAAGCTTTTGCAGAAGGAGAGACAGCTAAAACGGAATCTAATGAATAGTACTCTAGCTTACACTGTTTCCATCAAGCAAATTACCTTTTTTCATCATTATCATTATGGTATGAAAGATTAGGTATAGTTTCAGAAGCTGAATCACTCAACTACGTTTTGACCATTATTGTTACTTTCAAAGCTTTTGCAGAAGGAGAAACAGCTAAAACGGAATCTAATGAATAATGCTCTAGCTTACACTGTTTCCATCAAGCAAATTACCTTTTTTGATCATTATCATTATGGTATGAAGGATTAGGTTTAGTTTTAAAACCTGATTCACTCAACTACGTTTTGACCATTATTGTTACTTTCAAAGCTTTTGCAGAAGGAGAAAACAGCTAAAACGAAATCTAATGAATAACACTTTAGCTTACACGGTTTCCATCAAGCAAAGGACCTTTTTTCATCATTATCATTATGGTATGAAGGATTAGGTTAAGTTTTAGAACCTGATACACTTAACTACGTTTTGACCATTATTGTTACTTTCAAAGCTTTTGCAGAAGGAGTTAACAGCTAAAACGGACTGTAGGAGGAATATTTAGCTTACACTGTTTCCATCAAGCAAAGGACCTTTTTTCATCATTATCATTATGGTATGAAGGATTAGGTTTAGTTTTAGAATCTGATTCACTCAACTACGTTTTTACCATTATTGTTACTTTCAAAGCTTTTGCAGAAGGAGAAAACAGCTAAAACGAACTGTATGAAGAATGCTTTAGCTTACACTGTTTCCATCAAGCCAATGACCTTTTTTCATCATTATCCTTATGGTATGAAGGATGATGTTTAGTTTTAGAACCTGATTCACTCAACTACGTTTTTACCATTATTGTTACTTTCAAAGCTTTTGCAGAAGGAGAAAACAGCTAAAACGGACTGAATGAAGAATGCTTTAGCTTTTACTGTTTCCATCAAGCAAATGACCTTTTTTCATCATTATCATTATGGTATGAAGGTTTAGGTTTAGTTTTAGAACCTGATTCACTCAACTACGTTTTTACAATTATTGTTACTTTCAAAGCTTTTGCAGAAGGAGAAAACAGCTAAAACGGACTGTATGAAGAATGCTTTAGCTTACACTGTTTCCATCAAGCCAATGACCTTTTTTCATCATTATCATTATGGTATGAAGGATGATGTTTAGTTTTAGAACCTGATTCACTCAACTACGTTTTTACAATTATTGTTACTTTCAAAGCTTTTGCAGAAGGAGAAAACAGCTAAAACGGACTGTATGAAGAATGCTTTAGCTTACACTGTTTCCATCAAGCAAATTACCTTTTTTCATCATTATCATTATGGTATGAAGGATTAGGTATAGTTTCAGAAGCTGATTCACTCAACTACTTTTTGACCATTATTGTTACTTTCAAAGCTTTTGCAGAAGGAGAAACAGCTAAAACGGAATCTAATGAATAATGCGCTAGCTTACACAGTTTCCATCAAGCAAATTACCTTTTTTCATCATTATCATTATGGTATGAAGGATTAGGTATAGTTTCAGAAGCTGATTCACTCAACTACGTTTTGACCATTATTGTTACTTTCAAAGCTTTTGCAGAAGGAGAAACAGCTAAAACGAAATCTAATGAATAACACTTTAGCTTACACGGTTTCCATCAAGCAAAGGACCTTTTTTCGTCATTATCATTATGGTATGAAGGATTAGGTAAAGTTTTAGAACCTGATACACTCAACTACGTTTTGACCATTATTGTTACTTTCAAAGCTTTTGCAGAAGGAGTTAACAGCTAAAACGGACTGTAAGAGGAATGCTTTAGCTTACACTGTTTCCATCAAGCAAAGGACCTTTTTTCATCATTATCATTATGGTATGAAGGATTAGGTTTAGTTTTAGAACCTGATTCACTCAACTACGTTTTGACCATTATTGTTACTTTCAAAGCTTTTGCAGAAGGAGAAACAGCTAAAACGGAATCTAATGAATAATGCGCTAGCTTACACTGTTTCCATCAAGCAAATTACCTTTTTTCATCATTATCATTATGGTATGAAGGATTAGGTATAGTTTCAGAAGCTGATTCACTCAACTACGTTTTGACCATTATTGTTACTTTCAAAGCTTTTGCAGAAGGAGAAACAGCTAAAACGAAATCTAATGAATAACACTTTAGCTTACACGGTTTCCATCAAGCAAAGGACCTTTTTTCATCATTATCATTATGGTATGAAGGATTAGGTAAAGTTTTAGAACCTGATACACTCAACTACGTTTTGACCATTATTGTTACTTTCAAAGCTTTTGCAGAAGGAGTTAACAGCTAAAACGGACTGTAAGAGGAATGCTTTAGCTTACACTGTTTCCATCAAGCAAAGGACCTTTTTTCATCATTATCATTATGGTATGAAGGATTAGGTTTAGTTTTAGAACCTGATTCACTCAACTACGTTTTGACCATTATTGTTACTTTCAAAGCTTTTGCAGAAGGAGAAAACAGCTAAAACGGACTGAATGAAGAATGCTTTAGCTTTTACTGTTTCCATCAAGCAAATGACCTTTTTTCATCATTATCATTATGGTATGAAGGTTTAGGTTTAGTTTTAGAACCTGATTCACTCAACTACGTTTTGACCATTATTGTTACTTTCAAAGCTTTTGCAGAAGGAGAGACAGCTAAAACGGAATCTAATGAATAGTACTCTAGCTTACACTGTTTCCATCAAGCAAATTACCTTTTTTCATCATTATCATTATGGTATGAAAGATTAGGTATAGTTTCAGAAGCTGAATCACTCAACTACGTTTTGACCATTATTGTTACTTTCAAAGCTTTTGCAGAAGGAGAAACAGCTAAAACGGAATCTAATGAATAATGCTCTAGCTTACACTGTTTCCATCAAGCAAATTACCTTTTTTGATCATTATCATTATGGTATGAAGGATTAGGTTTAGTTTTAAAACCTGATTCACTCAACTACGTTTTGACCATTATTGTTACTTTCAAAGCTTTTGCAGAAGGAGAAAACAGCTAAAACGAAATCTAATGAATAACACTTTAGCTTACACGGTTTCCATCAAGCAAAGGACCTTTTTTCATCATTATCATTATGGTATGAAGGATTAGGTTAAGTTTTAGAACCTGATACACTTAACTACGTTTTGACCATTATTGTTACTTTCAAAGCTTTTGCAGAAGGAGTTAACAGCTAAAACGGACTGTAGGAGGAATATTTAGCTTACACTGTTTCCATCAAGCAAAGGACCTTTTTTCATCATTATCATTATGGTATGAAGGATTAGGTTTAGTTTTAGAATCTGATTCACTCAACTACGTTTTTACCATTATTGTTACTTTCAAAGCTTTTGCAGAAGGAGAAAACAGCTAAAACGAACTGTATGAAGAATGCTTTAGCTTACACTGTTTCCATCAAGCCAATGACCTTTTTTCATCATTATCATTATGGTATGAAGGATGATGTTTAGTTTTAGAACCTGATTCACTCAACTACGTTTTTACCATTATTGTTACTTTCAAAGCTTTTGCAGAAGGAGAAAACA
This sequence comes from Pungitius pungitius, assembly GCF_949316345.1. Taxonomy (NCBI): domain Eukaryota; kingdom Metazoa; phylum Chordata; class Actinopteri; order Perciformes; family Gasterosteidae; genus Pungitius; species Pungitius pungitius. Next base: position 990,947 of record NW_026909893.1, on the reverse strand, counting down.
GCTAAAACGGACTGAATGAAGAATGCTTTAGCTTTTACTGTTTCCATCAAGCAAATGACCTTTTTTCATCATTATCATTATGGTATGAAGGTTTAGGTTTAGTTTTAGAACCTGATTCACTCAACTACGTTTTTACAATTATTGTTACTTTCAAAGCTTTTGCAGAAGGAGAAAACAGCTAAAACGGACTGTATGAAGAATGCTTTAGCTTACACTGTTTCCATCAAGCCAATGACCTTTTTTCATCATTATCATTATGGTATGAAGGATGATGTTTAGTTTTAGAACCTGATTCACTCAACTACGTTTTTACAATTATTGTTACTTTCAAAGCTTTTGCAGAAGGAGAAAACAGCTAAAACGGACTGTATGAAGAATGCTTTAGCTTACACTGTTTCCATCAAGCAAATTACCTTTTTTCATCATTATCATTATGGTATGAAGGATTAGGTATAGTTTCAGAAGCTGATTCACTCAACTACTTTTTGACCATTATTGTTACTTTCAAAGCTTTTGCAGAAGGAGAAACAGCTAAAACGGAATCTAATGAATAATGCGCTAGCTTACACAGTTTCCATCAAGCAAATTACCTTTTTTCATCATTATCATTATGGTATGAAGGATTAGGTATAGTTTCAGAAGCTGATTCACTCAACTACGTTTTGACCATTATTGTTACTTTCAAAGCTTTTGCAGAAGGAGAAACAGCTAAAACGAAATCTAATGAATAACACTTTAGCTTACACGGTTTCCATCAAGCAAAGGACCTTTTTTCGTCATTATCATTATGGTATGAAGGATTAGGTAAAGTTTTAGAACCTGATACACTCAACTACGTTTTGACCATTATTGTTACTTTCAAAGCTTTTGCAGAAGGAGTTAACAGCTAAAACGGACTGTAAGAGGAATGCTTTAGCTTACACTGTTTCCATCAAGCAAAGGACCTTTTTTCATCATTATCATTATGGTATGAAGGATTAGGTTTAGTTTTAGAACCTGATTCACTCAACTACGTTTTGACCATTATTGTTACTTTCAAAGCTTTTGCAGAAGGAGAAACAGCTAAAACGGAATCTAATGAATAATGCGCTAGCTTACACTGTTTCCATCAAGCAAATTACCTTTTTTCATCATTATCATTATGGTATGAAGGATTAGGTATAGTTTCAGAAGCTGATTCACTCAACTACGTTTTGACCATTATTGTTACTTTCAAAGCTTTTGCAGAAGGAGAAACAGCTAAAACGAAATCTAATGAATAACACTTTAGCTTACACGGTTTCCATCAAGCAAAGGACCTTTTTTCATCATTATCATTATGGTATGAAGGATTAGGTAAAGTTTTAGAACCTGATACACTCAACTACGTTTTGACCATTATTGTTACTTTCAAAGCTTTTGCAGAAGGAGTTAACAGCTAAAACGGACTGTAAGAGGAATGCTTTAGCTTACACTGTTTCCATCAAGCAAAGGACCTTTTTTCATCATTATCATTATGGTATGAAGGATTAGGTTTAGTTTTAGAACCTGATTCACTCAACTACGTTTTGACCATTATTGTTACTTTCAAAGCTTTTGCAGAAGGAGAAACAGCTAAAACGGAATCTAATGAATAATGCGCTAGCTTACACTGTTTCCATCAAGCAAATTACCTTTTTTCATCATTATCATTATGGTATGAAGGATTAGGTATAGTTTCAGAAGCTGATTCACTCAACTACGTTTTGACCATTATTGTTACTTTCAAAGCTTTTGCAGAAGGAGAAACAGCTAAAACGAAATCTAATGAATAACACTTTAGCTTACACGGTTTCCATCAAGCAAAGGACCTTTTTTCGTCATTATCATTATGGTATGAAGGATTAGGTAAAGTTTTAGAACCTGATACACTCAACTACGTTTTGACCATTATTGTTACTTTCAAAGCTTTTGCAGAAGGAGAAACAGCTAAAACGGAATCTAATGAATAATGCTCTAGCTTACACTGTTTCCATCAAGCAAATTACCTTTTTTCATCATTATCATTATGGTATGAAGGATTAGGTATAGTTTCAGAAGCTGATTCACTCAACTACGTTTTGACCATTATTGTTACTTTCAAAGCTTTTGCAGAAGGAGAAACAGATAAAACGAAATCTAATGAATAATGCTTTAGCTTTTACTGTTTCCATCAAGCAAATTACCTTTTTTCATCATTATCATTATGGTATGAAGGATGATGTTTAGTTTTAGAACCTGATTCACTCAACTACGTTTTTACAATTATTGTTACATTCAAAGCTTTTGCAGAAGGAGAAAACAGCTAAAACGGACTGTATGAAGAATGCTTTAGCTTACACTGTTTCCATCAAGCAAAGGACCTTTTTTCATCATTATCATTATGGTATGAAGGATTAGGTATAGTTTCAGAAGCTGATTCACTCAACTACGTTTTGACCATTATTGTTACTTTCAAAGCTTTTGCAAAAGGAGTTAACAGCTAAAACGGACTGTAGGAGGAATGCTTTAGCTTTTACTGTTTCCATCAAGCAAATTACCTTTTTTCATCATTATCATTATGGTATGAAGGTTTAGGTTTAGTTTTAGAACCTGATTCACTCAACTACGTTTTGACCATTATTGTTAGTTTCAAAGCTTTTGCAGAAGGAGAAACAGCTAAAACGGAATCTAATGAATAATGCTTTACCTTTTACTGTTTCCATCAAGCAAATGACCTTTTTTCACAATTTTCATCATGGTATGATGGATGAGGTTTAGTTTTAGAACCTGATTCACTCCACTACGTTTTGACCATTATTGTTACTTTCAAAGCTTTTGCAGAAGGAGAAAACAGCTAAAACGGACTGAATGAAGAATGCTTTAGCTTTTACTGTTTCCATCAAGCAAATGACCTTTTTTCATCATTATCATTATGGTATGAAGGTTTAGGTTTAGTTTTAGAACCTGATTCACTCAACTACGTTTTGACCATTATTGTTAGTTTCAAAACATTTGCAGAAGGAGAAACAACTAAAACGGAATCTAATGAATAATGCTCTAGCTTACACTGTTTCCATCAAGCAAATTACCTTTTTTCATCATTATCATTATGGTATGAAGGATTAGGTATAGTTTCAGAAGCTGATTCACTCAACTACGTTTTGACCATTATTGTTACTTTCAAAGCTTTTGCAGAAGGAGAAAACAGCTAAAACGGACTGTATGAAGAATGCTTTAGCTTACACTGTTTCCATCAAGCAAATTACCTTTTTTCATCATTATCATTATGGTATGAAGGATTAGGTATAGTTTCAGAAGCTGATTCACTCAACTACGTTTTGACCATTATTGTTACTTTCAAAGCTTTTGCAGAAGGAGAAACAGCTGAAACGGAATCTAATGAATAATACTCTAGCTTACACTGTTTCCATCAAGCAAATTACCTTTTTTCATCATTATCAATATGGTATGAAGGATTTGGTTTAGTTTTAAAACCTGATTCACTCAACTACGTTTTGACCTTTTTTGTTACTTTTAAAGCTTTTGAAAGTAACGTTTTTACCATTATTGTTACTTTCAAAGCTTTTGCAGAAGGAGAAACAGCTAAAACGGAATCTAATGAATAATGCTCTAGCTTACACTGTTTCCATCAAGCAAATTACCTTTTTTCATCATTATCATTATGGTATGAAGGATTAGGTATAGTTTCAGAAGCTGATTCACTCAACTACGTTTTGACCATTATTGTTACTTTCAAAGCTTTTGCAGAAGGAGTTAACAGCTAAAACGGACTGTAGGAGGAATGCTTTAGCTTACACTGTTTCCATCAAGCAAAGGACCTTTTTTCATCATTATCATTATGGTATGAAGGATTAGGTTTAGTTTTAGAATCTGATTCACTCAACTACGTTTTGACCATTATTGTTAGTTTCAAAGCTTTTGCAGAAGGAGAAACAGCTAAAACGGAATCTAATGAATAATGCTTTAGCTTACACTGTTTCCATCAAGCCAATGACCTTTTTTCATCATTATCATTATGGTATGAAGGATTAGGTTTAGTTTTAGAACCTGATTCACTCAACTACGTTTTGACCATTATTGTTACTTTCAAAGCTTTTGCAGAAGGAGAAAACAGCTAAAACGGACTGAATGAAGAATGCTTTAGCTTTTACTGTTTCCATCAAGCAAATGACCTTTTTTCATCATTATCATTATGGTATGAGGGTTTAGGTTTAGTTTTAGAACCTGATTCACTCAACTACGTTTTGACCATTATTGTTAGTTTCAAAACATTTGCAGAAGGAGAAACAGCTAAAACGGAATCTAATGAATAATGCTTTACCTTTTACTGTTTCCATCAAGCAAATTACCTTTTTTCATCATTATCATTATGGTATGAAGGATTAGGTATAGTTTCAGAATCTGATTCACTCAACTACGTTTTGACCATTATTGTTACTTTCAAAGCTTTTGCAGAAGGAGAAACAGCTAAAACAGAATCTAATGAATAATACTCTAGCTTACACTGTTTCCATCAAGCAAATTACCTTTTTTCATCATTATCATTATGGTATGAAAGATTAGGTATAGTTTCAGAAGCTGATTCACTCAACTACGTTTTGACCATTATTGTTACTTTCAAAGCTTTTGCAGAAGGAGAAAACAGCTAAAACGGACTGTATGAAGAATGCTTTAGCTTACACTGTTTCCATTAAGCAAATTACCTTTTTTCATCATTATCATTATGGTATGAAGGATTAGGTATAGTTTCAGAATCTGATTCACTCAACTACGTTTTGACCATTATTGTTACTTTCAAAGCTTTTGAAAGTAACGTTTTTACCATTATTGTTACTTTCAAAGCTTTTGCAGAAGGAGAGACAGCTAAAACGGAATCTAATGAATAGTACTCTAGCTTACACTGTTTCCATCAAGCAAATTACCTTTTTTCATCATTATCATTATGGTATGAAAGATTAGGTATAGTTTCAGAAGCTGAATCACTCAACTACGTTTTGACCATTATTGTTACTTTCAAAGCTTTTGCAGAAGGAGAAACAGCTAAAACGGAATCTAATGAATAATGCTCTAGCTTACACTGTTTCCATCAAGCAAATTACCTTTTTTGATCATTATCATTATGGTATGAAGGATTAGGTTTAGTTTTAAAACCTGATTCACTCAACTACGTTTTGACCATTATTGTTACTTTCAAAGCTTTTGCAGAAGGAGAAAACAGCTAAAACGAAATCTAATGAATAACACTTTAGCTTACACGGTTTCCATCAAGCAAAGGACCTTTTTTCATCATTATCATTATGGTATGAAGGATTAGGTTAAGTTTTAGAACCTGATACACTTAACTACGTTTTGACCATTATTGTTACTTTCAAAGCTTTTGCAGAAGGAGTTAACAGCTAAAACGGACTGTAGGAGGAATATTTAGCTTACACTGTTTCCATCAAGCAAAGGACCTTTTTTCATCATTATCATTATGGTATGAAGGATTAGGTTTAGTTTTAGAATCTGATTCACTCAACTACGTTTTTACCATTATTGTTACTTTCAAAGCTTTTGCAGAAGGAGAAAACAGCTAAAACGGACTGTATGAAGAATGCTTTAGCTTACACTGTTTCCATCAAGCCAATGACCTTTTTTCATCATTATCATTATGGTATGAAGGATGATGTTTAGTTTTAGAACCTGATTCACTCAACTACGTTTTTACCATTATTGTTACTTTCAAAGCTTTTGCAGAAGGAGAAAACAGCTAAAACGGACTGAATGAAGAATGCTTTAGCTTTTACTGTTTCCATCAAGCAAATGACCTTTTTTCATCATTATCATTATGGTATGAAGGTTTAGGTTTAGTTTTAGAACCTGATTCACTCAACTACGTTTTTACAATTATTGTTACTTTCAAAGCTTTTGCAGAAGGAGAAAACAGCTAAAACGGACTGTATGAAGAATGCTTTAGCTTACACTGTTTCCATCAAGCCAATGACCTTTTTTCATCATTATCATTATGGTATGAAGGATGATGTTTAGTTTTAGAACCTGATTCACTCAACTACGTTTTTACAATTATTGTTACTTTCAAAGCTTTTGCAGAAGGAGAAAACAGCTAAAACGGACTGTATGAAGAATGCTTTAGCTTACACTGTTTCCATCAAGCAAATTACCTTTTTTCATCATTATCATTATGGTATGAAGGATTAGGTATAGTTTCAGAAGCTGATTCACTCAACTACTTTTTGACCATTATTGTTACTTTCAAAGCTTTTGCAGAAGGAGAAACAGCTAAAACGGAATCTAATGAATAATGCGCTAGCTTACACAGTTTCCATCAAGCAAATTACCTTTTTTCATCATTATCATTATGGTATGAAGGATTAGGTATAGTTTCAGAAGCGGATTCACTCAACTACGTTTTGACCATTATTGTTACTTTCAAAGCTTTTGCAGAAGGAGAAACAGCTAAAACGAAATCTAATGAATAACACTTTAGCTTACACGGTTTCCATCAAGCAAAGGACCTTTTTTCGTCATTATCATTATGGTATGAAGGATTAGGTAAAGTTTTAGAACCTGATACACTCAACTACGTTTTGACCATTATTGTTACTTTCAAAGCTTTTGCAGAAGGAGTTAACAGCTAAAACGGACTGTAAGAGGAATGCTTTAGCTTACACTGTTTCCATCAAGCAAAGGACCTTTTTTCATCATTATCATTATGGTATGAAGGATTAGGTTTAGTTTTAGAACCTGATTCACTCAACTACGTTTTGACCATTATTGTTACTTTCAAAGCTTTTGCAGAAGGAGAAACAGCTAAAACGGAATCTAATGAATAATGCGCTAGCTTACACTGTTTCCATCAAGCAAATTACCTTTTTTCATCATTATCATTATGGTATGAAGGATTAGGTATAGTTTCAGAAGCTGATTCACTCAACTACGTTTTGACCATTATTGTTACTTTCAAAGCTTTTGCAGAAGGAGAAACAGCTAAAACGAAATCTAATGAATAACACTTTAGCTTACACGGTTTCCATCAAGCAAAGGACCTTTTTTCATCATTATCATTATGGTATGAAGGATTAGGTAAAGTTTTAGAACCTGATACACTCAACTACGTTTTGACCATTATTGTTACTTTCAAAGCTTTTGCAGAAGGAGTTAACAGCTAAAACGGACTGTAAGAGGAATGCTTTAGCTTACACTGTTTCCATCAAGCAAAGGACCTTTTTTCATCATTATCATTATGGTATGAAGGATTAGGTTTAGTTTTAGAACCTGATTCACTCAACTACGTTTTGACCATTATTGTTACTTTCAAAGCTTTTGCAGAAGGAGAAAAAAGCTAAAACGGACTGAATGAAGAATGCTTTAGCTTTTACTGTTTCCATCAAGCAAATGACCTTTTTTCATCATTATCATTATGGTATGAAGGTTTAGGTTTAGTTTTAGAACCTGATTCACTCAACTACGTTTTGACCATTATTGTTACTTTCAAAGCTTTTGCAGAAGGAGAGACAGCTAAAACGGAATCTAATGAATAGTACTCTAGCTTACACTGTTTCCATCAAGCAAATTACCTTTTTTCATCATTATCATTATGGTATGAAAGATTAGGTATAGTTTCAGAAGCTGAATCACTCAACTACGTTTTGACCATTATTGTTACTTTCAAAGCTTTTGCAGAAGGAGAAACAGCTAAAACGGAATCTAATGAATAATGCTCTGGCTTACACTGTTTCCATCAAGCAAATTACCTTTTTTGATCATTATCATTATGGTATGAAGGATTAGGTTTAGTTTTAAAACCTGATTCACTCAACTACGTTTTGACCATTATTGTTACTTTCAAAGCTTTTGCAGAAGGAGAAAACAGCTAAAACGAAATCTAATGAATAACACTTTAGCTTACACGGTTTCCATCAAGCAAAGGACCTTTTTTCATCATTATCATTATGGTATGAAGGATTAGGTTAAGTTTTAGAACCTGATACACTTAACTACGTTTTGACCATTATTGTTACTTTCAAAGCTTTTGCAGAAGGAGTTAACAGCTAAAACGGACTGTAGGAGGAATATTTAGCTTACACTGTTTCCATCAAGCAAAGGACCTTTTTTCATCATTATCATTATGGTATGAAGGATTAGGTTTAGTTTTAGAATCTGATTCACTCAACTACGTTTTTACCATTATTGTTACTTTCAAAGCTTTTGCAGAAGGAGAAAACAGCTAAAACGAACTGTATGAAGAATGCTTTAGCTTACACTGTTTCCATCAAGCCAATGACCTTTTTTCATCATTATCATTATGGTATGAAGGATGATGTTTAGTTTTAGAACCTGATTCACTCAACTACGTTTTTACCATTATTGTTACTTTCAAAGCTTTTGCAGAAGGAGAAAACAGCTAAAACGGACTGAATGAAGAATGCTTTAGCTTTTACTGTTTCCATCAAGCAAATGACCTTTTTTCATCATTATCATTATGGTATGAAGGTTTAGGTTTAGTTTTAGAACCTGATTCACTCAACTACGTTTTTACAATTATTGTTACTTTCAAAGCTTTTGCAGAAGGAGAAAACAGCTAAAACGGACTGTATGAAGAATGCTTTAGCTTACACTGTTTCCATCAAGCCAATGACCTTTTTTCATCATTATCATTATGGTATGAAGGATGATGTTTAGTTTTAGAACCTGATTCACTCAACTACGTTTTTACAATTATTGTTACTTTCAAAGCTTTTGCAGAAGGAGAAAACAGCTAAAACGGACTGTATGAAGAATGCTTTAGCTTACACTGTTTCCATCAAGCAAATTACCTTTTTTCATCATTATCATTATGGTATGAAGGATTAGGTATAGTTTCAGAAGCTGATTCACTCAACTACTTTTTGACCATTATTGTTACTTTCAAAGCTTTTGCAGAAGGAGAAACAGCTAAAACGGAATCTAATGAATAATGCGCTAGCTTACACAGTTTCCATCAAGCAAATTACCTTTTTTCATCATTATCATTATGGTATGAAGGATTAGGTATAGTTTCAGAAGCTGATTCACTCAACTACGTTTTGACCATTATTGTTACTTTCAAAGCTTTTGCAGAAGGAGAAACAGCTAAAACGAAATCTAATGAATAACACTTTAGCTTACACGGTTTCCATCAAGCAAAGGACCTTTTTTCGTCATTATCATTATGGTATGAAGGATTAGGTAAAGTTTTAGAACCTGATACACTCAACTACGTTTTGACCATTATTGTTACTTTCAAAGCTTTTGCAGAAGGAGTTAACAGCTAAAACGGACTGTAAGAGGAATGCTTTAGCTTACACTGTTTCCATCAAGCAAAGGACCTTTTTTCATCATTATCATTATGGTATGAAGGATTAGGTTTAGTTTTAGAACCTGATTCACTCAACTACGTTTTGACCATTATTGTTACTTTCAAAGCTTTTGCAGAAGGAGAAACAGCTAAAACGGAATCTAATGAATAATGCGCTAGCTTACACTGTTTCCATCAAGCAAATTACCTTTTTTCATCATTATCATTATGGTATGAAGGATTAGGTATAGTTTCAGAAGCTGATTCACTCAACTACGTTTTGACCATTATTGTTACTTTCAAAGCTTTTGCAGAAGGAGAAACAGCTAAAACGAAATCTAATGAATAACACTTTAGCTTACACGGTTTCCATCAAGCAAAGGACCTTTTTTCATCATTATCATTATGGTATGAAGGATTAGGTAAAGTTTTAGAACCTGATACACTCAACTACGTTTTGACCATTATTGTTACTTTCAAAGCTTTTGCAGAAGGAGTTAACAGCTAAAACGGACTGTAAGAGGAATGCTTTAGCTTACACTGTTTCCATCAAGCAAAGGACCTTTTTTCATCATTATCATTATGGTATGAAGGATTAGGTTTAGTTTTAGAACCTGATTCACTCAACTACGTTTTGACCATTATTGTTACTTTCAAAGCTTTTGCAGAAGGAGAAAACAGCTAAAACGGACTGAATGAAGAATGCTTTAGCTTTTACTGTTTCCATCAAGCAAATGACCTTTTTTCATCATTATCATTATGGTATGAAGGTTTAGGTTTAGTTTTAGAACCTGATTCACTCAACTACGTTTTGACCATTATTGTTACTTTCAAAGCTTTTGCAGAAGGAGAGACAGCTAAAACGGAATCTAATGAATAGTACTCTAGCTTACACTGTTTCCATCAAGCAAATTACCTTTTTTCATCATTATCATTATGGTATGAAAGATTAGGTATAGTTTCAGAAGCTGAATCACTCAACTACGTTTTGACCATTATTGTTACTTTCAAAGCTTTTGCAGAAGGAGAAACAGCTAAAACGGAATCTAATGAATAATGCTCTAGCTTACACTGTTTCCATCAAGCAAATTACCTTTTTTGATCATTATCATTATGGTATGAAGGATTAGGTTTAGTTTTAAAACCTGATTCACTCAACTACGTTTTGACCATTATTGTTACTTTCAAAGCTTTTGCAGAAGGAGAAAACAGCTAAAACGAAATCTAATGAATAACACTTTAGCTTACACGGTTTCCATCAAGCAAAGGACCTTTTTTCATCATTATCATTATGGTATGAAGGATTAGGTTAAGTTTTAGAACCTGATACACTTAACTACGTTTTGACCATTATTGTTACTTTCAAAGCTTTTGCAGAAGGAGTTAACAGCTAAAACGGACTGTAGGAGGAATATTTAGCTTACACTGTTTCCATCAAGCAAAGGACCTTTTTTCATCATTATCATTATGGTATGAAGGATTAGGTTTAGTTTTAGAATCTGATTCACTCAACTACGTTTTTACCATTATTGTTACTTTCAAAGCTTTTGCAGAAGGAGAAAACAGCTAAAACGAACTGTATGAAGAATGCTTTAGCTTACACTGTTTCCATCAAGCCAATGACCTTTTTTCATCATTATCATTATGGTATGAAGGATGATGTTTAGTTTTAGAACCTGATTCACTCAACTACGTTTTTACCATTATTGTTACTTTCAAAGCTTTTGCAGAAGGAGAAAACAGCTAAAACGGACTGAATGAAGAATGCTTTAGCTTTTACTGTTTCCATCAAGCAAATGACCTTTTTTCATCATTATCATTATGGTATGAAGGTTTAGGTTTAGTTTTAGAACCTGATTCACTCAACTACGTTTTTACAATTATTGTTACTTTCAAAGCTTTTGCAGAAGGAGAAAACAGCTAAAACGGACTGTATGAAGAATGCTTTAGCTTACACTGTTTCCATCAAGCCAATGACCTTTTTTCATCATTATCATTATGGTATGAAGGATGATGTTTAGTTTTAGAACCTGATTCACTCAACTACGTTTTTACAATTATTGTTACTTTCAAAGCTTTTGCAGAAGGAGAAAACAGCTAAAACGGACTGTATGAAGAATGCTTTAGCTTACACTGTTTCCATCAAGCAAATTACCTTTTTTCATCATTATCATTATGGTATGAAGGATTAGGTATAGTTTCAGAAGCTGATTCACTCAACTACTTTTTGACCATTATTGTTACTTTCAAAGCTTTTGCAGAAGGAGAAACAGCTAAAACGGAATCTAATGAATAATGCGCTAGCTTACACAGTTTCCATCAAGCAAATTACCTTTTTTCATCATTATCATTATGGTATGAAGGATTAGGTATAGTTTCAGAAGCTGATTCACTCAACTACGTTTTGACCATTATTGTTACTTTCAAAGCTTTTGCAGAAGGAGAAACAGCTAAAACGAAATCTAATGAATAACACTTTAGCTTACACGGTTTCCATCAAGCAAAGGACCTTTTTTCGTCATTATCATTATGGTATGAAGGATTAGGTAAAGTTTTAGAACCTGATACACTCAACTACGTTTTGACCATTATTGTTACTTTCAAAGCTTTTGCAGAAGGAGAAACAGCTAAAACGGAATCTAATGAATAATGCGCTAGCTTACACTGTTTCCATCAAGCAAATTACCTTTTTTCATCATTATCATTATGGTATGAAGGATTAGGTATAGTTTCAGAAGCTGATTCACTCAACTACGTTTTGACCATTATTGTTACTTTCAAAGCTTTTGCAGAAGGAGAAACAGCTAAAACGAAATCTAATGAATAACACTTTAGCTTACACGGTTTCCATCAAGCAAAGGACCTTTTTTCATCATTATCATTATGGTATGAAGGATTAGGTAAAGTTTTAGAACCTGATACACTCAACTACGTTTTGACCATTATTGTTACTTTCAAAGCTTTTGCAGAAGGAGTTAACAGCTAAAACGGACTGTAAGAGGAATGCTTTAGCTTACACTGTTTCCATCAAGCAAAGGACCTTTTTTCATCATTATCATTATGGTATGAAGGATTAGGTTTAGTTTTAGAACCTGATTCACTCAACTACGTTTTGACCATTATTGTTACTTTCAAAGCTTTTGCAGAAGGAGAAAACAGCTAAAACGGACTGAATGAAGAATGCTTTAGCTTTTACTGTTTCCATCAAGCAAATGACCTTTTTTCATCATTATCATTATGGTATGAAGGTTTAGGTTTAGTTTTAGAACCTGATTCACTCAACTACGTTTTGACCATTATTGTTACTTTCAAAGCTTTTGCAGAAGGAGAGACAGCTAAAACGGAATCTAATGAATAGTACTCTAGCTTACACTGTTTCCATCAAGCAAATTACCTTTTTTCATCATTATCATTATGGTATGAAAGATTAGGTATAGTTTCAGAAGCTGAATCACTCAACTACGTTTTGACCATTATTGTTACTTTCAAAGCTTTTGCAGAAGGAGAAACAGCTAAAACGGAATCTAATGAATAATGCTCTAGCTTACACTGTTTCCATCAAGCAAATTACCTTTTTTGATCATTATCATTATGGTATGAAGGATTAGGTTTAGTTTTAAAACCTGATTCACTCAACTACATTTTGACCATTATTGTTACTTTCAAAGCTTTTGCAGAAGGAGAAAACAGCTAAAACGAAATCTAATGAATAACACTTTAGCTTACACGGTTTCCATCAAGCAAAGGACCTTTTTTCATCATTATCATTATGGTATGAAGGATTAGGTTAAGTTTTAGAACCTGATACACTTAACTACGTTTTGACCATTATTGTTACTTTCAAAGCTTTTGCAGAAGGAGTTAACAGCTAAAACGGACTGTAGGAGGAATATTTAGCTTACACTGTTTCCATCAAGCAAAGGACCTTTTTTCATCATTATCATTATGGTATGAAGGATTAGGTTTAGTTTTAGAATCTGATTCACTCAACTACGTTTTTACCATTATTGTTACTTTCAAAGCTTTTGCAGAAGGAGAAAACAGCTAAAACGAACTGTATGAAGAATGCTTTAGCTTACACTGTTTCCATCAAGCCAATGACCTTTTTTCATCATTATCATTATGGTATGAAGGATGATGTTTAGTTTTAGAACCTGATTCACTCAACTACGTTTTTACCATTATTGTTACTTTCAAAGCTTTTGCAGAAGGAGAAAACAGCTAAAACGGACTGAATGAAGAATGCTTTAGCTTTTACTGTTTCCATCAAGCAAATGACCTTTTTTCATCATTATCATTATGGTATGAAGGTTTAGGTTTAGTTTTAGAACCTGATTCACTCAACTACGTTTTTACAATTATTGTTACTTTCAAAGCTTTTGCAGAAGGAGAAAACAGCTAAAACGGACTGTATGAAGAATGCTTTAGCTTACACTGTTTCCATCAAGCCAATGACCTTTTTTCATCATTATCATTATGGTATGAAGGATGATGTTTAGTTTTAGAACCTGATTCACTCAACTACGTTTTTACAATTATTGTTACTTTCAAAGCTTTTGCAGAAGGAGAAAACAGCTAAAACGGACTGTATGAAGAATGCTTTAGCTTACACTGTTTCCATCAAGCAAATTACCTTTTTTCATCATTATCATTATGGTATGAAGGATTAGGTATAGTTTCAGAAGCTGATTCACTCAACTACTTTTTGACCATTATTGTTACTTTCAAAGCTTTTGCAGAAGGAGAAACAGCTAAAACGGAATCTAATGAATAATGCGCTAGCTTACACAGTTTCCATCAAGCAAATTACCTTTTTTCATCATTATCATTATGGTATGAAGGATTAGGTATAGTTTCAGAAGCTGATTCACTCAACTACGTTTTGACCATTATTGTTACTTTCAAAGCTTTTGCAGAAGGAGAAACAGCTAAAACGAAATCTAATGAATAACACTTTAGCTTACACGGTTTCCATCAAGCAAAGGACCTTTTTTCGTCATTATCATTATGGTATGAAGGATTAGGTAAAGTTTTAGAACCTGATACACTCAACTACGTTTTGACCATTATTGTTACTTTCAAAGCTTTTGCAGAAGGAGTTAACAGCTAAAACGGACTGTAAGAGGAATGCTTTAGCTTACACTGTTTCCATCAAGCAAAGGACCTTTTTTCATCATTATCATTATGGTATGAAGGTTTAGGTTTAGTTTTAGAACCTGATTCACTCAACTACGTTTTGACCATTATTGTTAGTTTCAAAACATTTGCAGAAGGAGAAAACAGCTAAAACGGACTGTATGAAGAATGCTTTAGCTTACACTGTTTCCATCAAGCAAATTACCTTTTTTCATCATTATCATTATGGTATGAAGGATTAGGTATAGTTTCAGAAGCTGATTCACTCAACTACGTTTTGACCATTATTGTTACTTTCAAAGCTTTTGCAGAAGGAGAAAACAGCTAAAACGGACTGTATGAAGAATGCTTTAGCTTACACTGTTTCCATCAAGCAAATTACCTTTTTTCATCATTATCATTATGGTATGAAGGATTAGGTATAGTTTCAGAAGCTGATTCACTCAACTACGTTTTGACCATTATTGTTACTTTCAAAGCTTTTGCAGAAGAAGAAACAGCTAAAACGGAATCTAATGAATAATACTCTAGCTTACACTGTTTCCATCAAGCAAATTACCTTTTTTCATCATTATCAATATGGTATGAAGGATTTGGTTTAGTTTTAAAACCTGATTCACTCAACTACGTTTTGACCTTTTTTGTTACTTTTAAAGCTTTTGAAAGTAACGTTTTTACCATTATTGTTACTTTCAAAGCTTTTGCAGAAGGAGAAACAGCTAAAACGGAATCTAATGAATAATGCTCTAGCTTACACTGTTTCCATCAAGCAAATTACCTTTTTTCATCATTATCATTATGGTATGAAGGATTAGGTATAGTTTCAGAAGCTGATTCACTCAACTACGTTTTGACCATTATTGTTACTTTCAAAGCTTTTGCAGAAGGAGTTAACAGCTAAAACGGACTGTAGGAGGAATGCTTTAGCTTACACTGTTTCCATCAAGCAAAGGACCTTTTTTGATCATTATCATTATGGTATGAAGGATTAGGTTTAGTTTTAAAACCTGATTCACTCAACTACGTTTTGACCATTATTGTTACTTTCAAAGCTTTTGCAGAAGGAGAAAACAGCTAAAACGAAATCTAATGAATAACACTTTAGCTTACACGGTTTCCATCAAGCAAAGGACCTTTTTTCATCATTATCATTATGGTATGAAGGATTAGGTTAAGTTTTAGAACCTGATACACTTAACTACGTTTTGACCATTATTGTTACTTTCAAAGCTTTTGCAGAAGGAGTTAACAGCTAAAACGGACTGTAGGAGGAATATTTAGCTTACACTGTTTCCATCAAGCAAAGGACCTTTTTTCATCATTATCATTATGGTATGAAGGATTAGGTTTAGTTTTAGAATCTGATTCACTCAACTACGTTTTTACCATTATTGTTACTTTCAAAGCTTTTGCAGAAGGAGAAAACAGCTAAAACGAACTGTATGAAGAATGCTTTAGCTTACACTGTTTCCATCAAGCCAATGACCTTTTTTCATCATTATCATTATGGTATGAAGGATGATGTTTAGTTTTAGAACCTGATTCACTCAACTACGTTTTTACCATTATTGTTACTTTCAAAGCTTTTGCAGAAGGAGAAAACAGCTAAAACGGACTGAATGAAGAATGCTTTAGCTTTTACTGTTTCCATCAAGCAAATGACCTTTTTTCATCATTATCATTATGGTATGAAGGTTTAGGTTTAGTTTTAGAACCTGATTCACTCAACTACGTTTTTACAATTATTGTTACTTTCAAAGCTTTTGCAGAAGGAGAAAACAGCTAAAACGGACTGTATGAAGAATGCTTTAGCTTACACTGTTTCCATCAAGCCAATGACCTTTTTTCATCATTATCATTATGGTATGAAGGATGATGTTTAGTTTTAGAACCTGATTCACTCAACTACGTTTTTACAATTATTGTTACTTTCAAAGCTTTTGCAGAAGGAGAAAACAGCTAAAACGGACTGTATGAAGAATGCTTTAGCTTACACTGTTTCCATCAAGCAAATTACCTTTTTTCATCATTATCATTATGGTATGAAGGATTAGGTATAGTTTCAGAAGCTGATTCACTCAACTACTTTTTGACCATTATTGTTACTTTCAAAGCTTTTGCAGAAGGAGAAACAGCTAAAACGGAATCTAATGAATAATGCGCTAGCTTACACAGTTTCCATCAAGCAAATTACCTTTTTTCATCATTATCATTATGGTATGAAGGATTAGGTATAGTTTCAGAAGCTGATTCACTCAACTACGTTTTGACCATTATTGTTACTTTCAAAGCTTTTGCAGAAGGAGAAACAGCTAAAACGAAATCTAATGATTAACACTTTAGCTTACACGGTTTCCATCAAGCAAAGGACCTTTTTTCGTCATTATCATTATGGTATGAAGGATTAGGTAAAGTTTTAGAACCTGATACACTCAACTACGTTTTGACCATTATTGTTACTTTCAAAGCTTTTGCAGAAGGAGTTAACAGCTAAAACGGACTGTAAGAGGAATGCTTTAGCTTACACTGTTTCCATCAAGCAAAGGACCTTTTTTCATCATTATCATTATGGTATGAAGGATTAGGTTTAGTTTTAGAACCTGATTCACTCAACTACGTTTTGACCATTATTGTTACTTTCAAAGCTTTTGCAGAAGGAGAAACAGCTAAAACGGAATCTAATGAATAATGCGCTAGCTTACACTGTTTCCATCAAGCAAATTACCTTTTTTCATCATTATCATTATGGTATGAAGGATTAGGTATAGTTTCAGAACCTGATTCACTCAACTACGTTTTGACCATTATTGTTACTTTCAAAGCTTTTGCAGAAGGAGAGACAGCTAAAACGGAATCTAATGAATAGTACTCTAGCTTACACTGTTTCCATCAAGCAAATTACCTTTTTTCATCATTATCATTATGGTATGAAAGATTAGGTATAGTTTCAGAAGCTGAATCACTCAACTACGTTTTGACCATTATTGTTACTTTCAAAGCTTTTGCAGAAGGAGAAACAGCTAAAACGGAATCTAATGAATAATGCTCTAGCTTACACTGTTTCCATCAAGCAAATTACCTTTTTTGATCATTATCATTATGGTATGAAGGATTAGGTTTAGTTTTAAAACCTGATTCACTCAACTACATTTTGACCATTATTGTTACTTTCAAAGCTTTTGCAGAAGGAGAAAACAGCTAAAACGAAATCTAATGAATAACACTTTAGCTTACACGGTTTCCATCAAGCAAAGGACCTTTTTTCATCATTATCATTATGGTATGAAGGATTAGGTTAAGTTTTAGAACCTGATACACTTAACTACGTTTTGACCATTATTGTTACTTTCAAAGCTTTTGCAGAAGGAGTTAACAGCTAAAACGGACTGTAGGAGGAATATTTAGCTTACACTGTTTCCATCAAGCAAAGGACCTTTTTTCATCATTATCATTATGGTATGAAGGATTAGGTTTAGTTTTAGAATCTGATTCACTCAACTACGTTTTTACCATTATTGTTACTTTCAAAGCTTTTGCAGAAGGAGAAAACAGCTAAAACGAACTGTATGAAGAATGCTTTAGCTTACACTGTTTCCATCAAGCCAATGACCTTTTTTCATCATTATCATTATGGTATGAAGGATGATGTTTAGTTTTAGAACCTGATTCACTCAACTACGTTTTTACCATTATTGTTACTTTCAAAGCTTTTGCAGAAGGAGAAAACAGCTAAAACGGACTGAATGAAGAATGCTTTAGCTTTTACTGTTTCCATCAAGCAAATGACCTTTTTTCATCATTATCATTATGGTATGAAGGTTTAGGTTTAGTTTTAGAACCTGATTCACTCAACTACGTTTTTACAATTATTGTTACTTTCAAAGCTTTTGCAGAAGGAGAAAACAGCTAAAACGGACTGTATGAAGAATGCTTTAGCTTACACTGTTTCCATCAAGCCAATGACCTTTTTTCATCATTATCATTATGGTATGAAGGATGATGTTTAGTTTTAGAACCTGATTCACTCAACTACGTTTTTACAATTATTGTTACTTTCAAAGCTTTTGCAGAAGGAGAAAACAGCTAAAACGGACTGTATGAAGAATGCTTTAGCTTACACTGTTTCCATCAAGCAAATTACCTTTTTTCATCATTATCATTATGGTATGAAGGATTAGGTATAGTTTCAGAAGCTGATTCACTCAACTACTTTTTGACCATTATTGTTACTTTCAAAGCTTTTGCAGAAGGAGAAACAGCTAAAACGGAATCTAATGAATAATGCGCTAGCTTACACAGTTTCCATCAAGCAAATTACCTTTTTTCATCATTATCATTATGGTATGAAGGATTAGGTATAGTTTCAGAAGCTGATTCACTCAACTACGTTTTGACCATTATTGTTACTTTCAAAGCTTTTGCAGAAGGAGAAACAGCTAAAACGAAATCTAATGAATAACACTTTAGCTTACACGGTTTCCATCAAGCAAAGGACCTTTTTTCGTCATTATCATTATGGTATGAAGGATTAGGTAAAGTTTTAGAACCTGATACACTCAACTACGTTTTGACCATTATTGTTACTTTCAAAGCTTTTGCAGAAGGAGTTAACAGCTAAAACGGACTGTAAGAGGAATGCTTTAGCTTACACTGTTTCCATCAAGCAAAGGACCTTTTTTCATCATTATCATTATGGTATGAAGGTTTAGGTTTAGTTTTAGAACCTGATTCACTCAACTACGTTTTGACCATTATTGTTAGTTTCAAAACATTTGCAGAAGGAGAAAACAGCTAAAACGGACTGTATGAAGAATGCTTTAGCTTACACTGTTTCCATCAAGCAAATTACCTTTTTTCATCATTATCATTATGGTATGAAGGATTAGGTATAGTTTCAGAAGCTGATTCACTCAACTACGTTTTGACCATTATTGTTACTTTCAAAGCTTTTGCAGAAGGAGTTAACAGCTAAAACGGACTGTAGGAGGAATGCTTTAGCTTACACTGTTTCCATCAAGCAAAGGACCTTTTTTCATCATTATCATTATGGTATGAAGGATTAGGTTTAGTTTTAGAATCTGATTCACTCAACTACGTTTTTACCATTATTGTTACTTTCAAAGCTTTTGCAGAAGGAGAAAACAGCTAAAACGGACTGTATGAAGAATGCTTTAGCTTACACTGTTTCCATCAAGCAAATTACCTTTTTTCATCATTATCATTATGGTATGAAGGATTAGGTTTAGTTTTAGAACCTGATTAACTCAACTACGTTTTAAACATTATTGTTACTTTCAAAGCTTTTGCAGAAGGAGTTAACAGCTAAAACGGACTGTAGGAGGAATGCTTTAGCTTTTACTGTTTCCATCAAGCAAATTACCTTTTTTCATCATTATCATTATGGTATGAAGGTTTAGGTTTAGTTTTAGAACCTGATTCACTCAACTACGTTTTGACCATTATTGTTAGTTTCAAAGCTTTTGCAAAAGGAGAAACAGCTAAAACGGAATCTAATGAATAATGCTTTAGCTTACACTGTTTCCATCAAGCCAATGAGATTTTTTCATCATTATCATTATGGTATGAAGGATTAGGTTTTGTTTTAGAACCTGATTCACTCAACTACGTTTTGACCATTATTGTTACTTTCAAAGCTTTTGCAGAAGGAGAAAACAGCTAAAACGGACTGTAAGAGGAAGGCTTTAACTTTCACTATAATTATCAAGCAAATGACCTTTTTTCACAATTTTCATCATGGTATGATGGATGAGGTTTAGTTTTAGAACCTGATTCACTCCACTACGTTTTGACCATTATTGTTACTTTCAAAGCTTTTGCAGAAGGAGAAAACAGCTAAAACGGACTGAATGAAGAATGCTTTAGCTTTTACTGTTTCCATCAAGCAAATGACCTTTTTTCATCATTATCATTATGGTATGAAGGTTTAGGTTTAGTTTTAGAACCTGATTCACTCAACTACGTTTTGACCATTATTGTTAGTTTCAAAACATTTGCAGAAGGAGAAACAACTAAAACGGAATCTAATGAATAATGCTCTAGCTTACACTGTTTCCATCAAGCAAATTACCTTTTTTCATCATTATCATTATGGTATGAAGGATTAGGTATAGTTTCAGAAGCTGATTCACTCAACTACGTTTTGACCATTATTGTTACTTTCAAAGCTTTTGCAGAAGGAGAAACAGCTAAAACGGAATCTAATGAATAATACTCTAGCTTACACTGTTTCCATCAAGCAAATTACCTTTTTTCATCATTATCAATATGGTATGAAGGATTTGGTTTAGTTTTAAAACCTGATTCACTCAACTACGTTTTGACCTTTATTGTTACTTTTAAAGCTTTTGAAAGTAACGTTTTTACCATTATTGTTACTTTCAAAGCTTTTGCAGAAGGAGAAACAGCTAAAACGGAATCTAATGAATAATGCGCTAGCTTACACTGTTTCCATCAAGCAAATTACCTTTTTTCATCATTATCATTATGGTATGAAGGATTAGGTATAGTTTCAGAAGCTGATTCACTCAACTACGTTTTGACCATTATTGTTACTTTCAAAGCTTTTGCAGAAGGAGAAACAGCTAAAACGGAATCTAATGAATAATACTCTAGCTTACACTGTTTCCATCAAGCAAATTACCTTTTTTCATCATTATCAATATGGTATGAAGGATTTGGTTTAGTTTTAAAACCTGATTCACTCAACTACGTTTTGACCTTTTTTGTTACTTTTAAAGCTTTTGAAAGTAACGTTTTTACCATTATTGTTACTTTCAAAGCTTTTGCAGAAGGAGAAACAGCTAAAACGGAATCTAATGAATAATGCTCTAGCTTACACTGTTTCCATCAAGCAAATTACCTTTTTTCATCATTATCATTATGGTATGAAGGATTAGGTATAGTTTCAGAAGCTGATTCACTCAACTACGTTTTGACCATTATTGTTACTTTCAAAGCTTTTGCAGAAGGAGTTAACAGCTAAAACGGACTGTAGGAGGAATGCTTTAGCTTACACTGTTTCCATCAAGCAAAGGACCTTTTTTCATCATTATCATTATGGTATGAAGGATTAGGTTTAGTTTTAGAACCTGATTCACTCAACTACGTTTTGACCATTATTGTTACTTTCAAAGCTTTTGCAGAAGGAGAAACAGCTAAAACGGAATCTAATGAATAATACTCTAGCTTACACTGTTTCCATCAAGCAAATTACCTTTTTTCATCATTATCAATATGGTATGAAGGATTTGGTTTAGTTTTAAAACCTGATTCACTCAACTACGTTTTGACCTTTTTTGTTACTTTTAAAGCTTTTGAAAGTAACGTTTTTACCATTATTGTTACTTTCAAAGCTTTTGCAGAAGGAGAAACAGCTAAAACGGAATCTAATGAATAATGCTCTAGCTTACACTGTTTCCATCAAGCAAATTACCTTTTTTCATCATTATCATTATGGTATGAAGGATTAGGTATAGTTTCAGAAGCTGATTCACTCAACTACGTTTTGACCATTATTGTTACTTTCAAAGCTTTTGCAGAAGGAGTTAACAGCTAAAACGGACTGTAGGAGGAATGCTTTAGCTTACACTGTTTCCATCAAGCAAAGGACCTTTTTTCATCATTATCATTATGGTATGAAGGATTAGGTTTAGTCTTAGAATCTGATTCACTCAACTACGTTTTGACCATTATTGTTAGTTTCAAAGCTTTTGCAGAAGGAGAAACAGCTAAAACGGAATCTAATGAATAATGCTTTAGCTTACACTGTTTCCATCAAGCCAATGACCTTTTTTCATCATTATCATTATGGTATGAAGGATTAGGTTTAGTTTCAGAACCTGATTCACTCAACTACGTTTTGACCATTATTGTTACTTTCAAAGCTTTTGCAGAAGGAGAAACAGCTAAAACGAAATCTAATGAATAATGCTTTAGCTTTTACTGTTTCCATCAAGCAAAGGACCTTTTTTCATCATTATCATTATGGTATGAAGGATTAGGTATAGTTTCAGAATCTGATTCACTCAACTACGTTTTGACCATTATTGTTACTTTCAAAGCTTTTGCAGAAGGAGAAACAGATAAAACGAAATCTAATGAATAATGCTTTAGCTTTTACTGTTTCCATCAAGCAAATTACCTTTTTTCATCATTATCATTATGGTATGAAGGATTAGGTATAGTTTCAGAATCTGATTCACTCAACTACGTTTTGACCATTATTGTCACTTTCAAAGCTTTTGAAAGAAACGTTTTTACCATTATTGTTACTTTCAAAGCTTTTGCAGAAGGAGAAAGAGCTAAAACGGAATCTAATGAATAATGCTCTAGCTTACACTGTTTCCATCAAGCAAATTACCTTTTTTCATCATTATCATTATGGTATGAAGGATTAGGTATAGTTTCAGAAGCTGATTCACTCAACTACGTTTTGACCATTATTGTTACTTTCAAAGCTTTTGCAGAAGGAGTTAACAGCTAAAACGGACTGTAGGAGGAATGCTTTAGCTTACACTGTTTCCATCAAGCAAAGGACCTTTTTTCATCATTATCATTATGGTATGAAGGATTAGGTTTAGTTTTAGAATCTGATTCACTCAACTACGTTTTTACCATTATTGTTACTTTCAAAGCTTTTGCAGAAGGAGAAACAGCTAAAACGGAATCTAATGAATAATGCTTTAGCTTACACTGTTTCCATCAAGCCAATGACCTTTTTTCATCATTATCATTATGGTATGAAGGATTAGGTTTAGTTTTAGAACCTGATTCACTCAACTACGTTTTGACCATTATTGTTACTTTCAAAGCTTTTGCAGAAGGAGAAACAGCTAAAACGAAATCTAATGAATAATACTTTAGCTTTTACTGTTTCCATCAAGCAAAGGACCTTTTTTCATCATTATCATTATGGTATGAAGGATTAGGTATAGTTTCAGAATCTGATTCACTCAACTACGTTTTGACCATTATTGTTACTTTCAAAGCTTTTGCAGAAGGAGAAACAGATAAAACGAAATCTAATGAATAATGCTTTAGCTTTTACTGTTTCCATCAAGCAAATTACCTTTTTTCATCATTATCATTATGGTATGAAGGATTGGGTATAGTTTCAGAATCTGATTCACTCAACTACGTTTTTACCATTATTGTTACTTTCAAAGCTTTTGCAGAAGGAGAAAACAGCTAAAACGGACTGTATGAAGAATGCATTAGCTTACACTGTTTCCATCAAGCCAATGACCTTTTTTCATAATTATCATTATGGTATGAAGGATGATGTTTAGTTTTAGAACCTGATTCACTCAACTACGTTTTTACAATTATTGTTACTTTCAAAGCTTTTGCAGAAGGAGAAAACAGCTAAAACGGACTGTATGAAGAATGCTTTAGCTTACACTGTTTCCATCAAGCCAATGACCTTTTTTCATCATTATCATTATGGTATGAAGGATGATGTTTAGTTTTAGAACCTGATTGACTCAACTACGTTTTTACAATTATTGTTACTTTCAAAGCTTTTGCAGAAGGAGAAAACAGCTAAAACGGACTGAATGAAGAATGCTTTAGCTTTTACTGTTTCCATCAAGCAAATGACCTTTTTTCATCATTATCATTATGGTATGAAGGATGATGTTTAGTTTTAGAACCTGATTCACTCAACTACGTTTTTACAATTATTGTTACTTTCAAAGCTTTTGCAGAAGGAGAAAACAGCTAAAACGGACTGTATGAAGAATGCTTTAGCTTACACTGTTTCCATCAAGCAAATTACCTTTTTTCATCATTATCATTATGGTATGAAGGATTAGGTATAGTTTCAGAAGCTGATTCACTCAACTACGTTTTGACCATTATTGTTACTTTCAAAGCTTTTGCAGAAGGAGAAACAGCTAAAACGGAATCTAATGAATAATACTCTAGCTTACACTGTTTCCATCAAGCAAATTACCTTTTTTCATCATTATCAATATGGTATGAAGGATTTGGTTTAGTTTTAAAACCTGATTCACTCAACTACGTTTTGACCTTTATTGTTACTTTTAAAGCTTTTGAAAGTAACGTTTTTACCATTATTGTTACTTTCAAAGCTTTTGCAGAAGGAGAAACAGCTAAAACGGAATCTAATGAATAATGCGCTAGCTTACACTGTTTCCATCAAGCAAATTACCTTTTTTCATCATTATCATTATGGTATGAAGGATTAGGTATAGTTTCAGAAGCTGATTCACTCAACTACGTTTTGACCATTATTGTTACTTTCAAAGCTTTTGCAGAAGGAGAAACAGCTAAAACGAAATCTAATGAATAACACTTTAGCTTACACGGTTTCCATCAAGCAAAGGACCTTTTTTCATCATTATCATTATGGTATGAAGGATTAGGTAAAGTTTTAGAACCTGATACACTCAACTACGTTTTGACCATTATTGTTACTTTCAAAGCTTTTGCAGAAGGAGTTAACAGCTAAAACGGACTGTAAGAGGAATGCTTTAGCTTACACTGTTTCCATCAAGCAAAGGACCTTTTTTCATCATTATCATTATGGTATGAAGGATTAGGTTTAGTTTTAGAACCTGATTCACTCAACTACGTTTTGACCATTATTGTTACTTTCAAAGCTTTTGCAGAAGGAGAAAACAGCTAAAACGGACTGAATGAAGAATGCTTTAGCTTTTACTGTTTCCATCAAGCAAATGACCTTTTTTCACAATTTTCATCATGGTATGATGGATGAGGTTTAGTTTTAGAACCTGATTCACTCCACTACGTTTTGACCATTATTGTTACTTTCAAAACATTTGCAGAAGGAGAAACAACTAAAACGGAATCTAATGAATAATGCTCTAGCTTACACTGTTTCCATCAAGCAAATTACCTTTTTTCATCATTATCATTATGGTATGAAGGATTAGGTATAGTTTCAGAAGCTGATTCACTCAACTACGTTTTGACCATTATTGTTACTTTCAAAGCTTTTGCAGAAGGAGAAAACAGCTAAAACGGACTGTATGAAGAATGCTTTAGCTTACACTGTTTCCATCAAGCAAATTACCTTTTTTCATCATTATCATTATGGTATGAAGGATTAGGTATAGTTTCAGAAGCTGATTCACTCAACTACGTTTTGACCATTATTGTTACTTTCAAAGCTTTTGCAGAAGGAGAAAACAGCTAAAACGGACTGTATGAAGAATGCTTTAGCTTACACTGTTTCCATCAAGCAAATTACCTTTTTTCATCATTATCATTATGGTATGAAGGATTAGGTATAGTTTCAGAAGCTGATTCACTCAACTACGTTTTGACCATTATTGTTACTTTCAAAGCTTTTGCAGAAGGAGAAACAGCTAAAACGGAATCTAATGAATAATACTCTAGCTTACACTGTTTCCATCAAGCAAATTACCTTTTTTCATCATTATCAATATGGTATGAAGGATTTGGTTTAGTTTTAAAACCTGATTCACTCAACTACGTTTTGACCTTTTTTGTTACTTTTAAAGCTTTTGAAAGTAACGTTTTTACCATTATTGTTACTTTCAAAGCTTTTGCAGAAGGAGAAACAGCTAAAACGGAATCTAATGAATAATGCTCTAGCTTACACTGTTTCCATCAAGCAAATTACCTTTTTTCATCATTATCATTATGGTATGAAGGATTAGGTATAGTTTCAGAAGCTGATTCACTCAACTACGTTTTGACCATTATTGTTACTTTCAAAGCTTTTGCAGAAGGAGTTAACAGCTAAAACGGACTGTAGGAGGAATGCTTTAGCTTACACTGTTTCCATCAAGCAAAGGACCTTTTTTCATCATTATCATTATGGTATGAAGGATTAGGTCTAGTTTTAGAATCTGATTCACTCAACTACGTTTTGACCATTATTGTTAGTTTCAAAGCTTTTGCAGAAGGAGAAACAGCTAAAACGGAATCTAATGAATAATGCTTTAGCTTACACTGTTTCCATCAAGCCAATGACCTTTTTCATCATTATCATTATGGTATGAAGGATTAGGTTTAGTTTTAGAACCTGATTCACTCAACTACGTTTTGACCATTATTGTTACTTTCAAAGCTTTTGCAGAAGGAGAAACAGCTAAAACGAAATCTAATGAATAATGCTTTAGCTTTTACTGTTTCCATCAAGCAAAGGACCTTTTTTCATCATTATCATTATGGTATGAAGGATTAGGTATAGTTTCAGAATCTGATTCACTCAACTACGTTTTGACCATTATTGTTACTTTCAAAGCTTTTGCAGAAGGAGAAACAGATAAAACGAAATCTAATGAATAATGCTTTAGCTTTTACTGTTTCCATCAAGCAAATTACCTTTTTTCATCATTATCATTATGGTATGAAGGATTAGGTATAGTTTCAGAATCTGATTCACTCAACTACGTTTTGACCATTATTGTTACTTTCAAAGCTTTTGAAAGAAACGTTTTTACCATTATTGTTACTTTCAAAGCTTTTGCAGAAGGAGAAACAGCTAAAACGGAATCTAATGAATAATACTCTAGCTTACACTGTTTCCATCAAGCAAATTACCTTTTTACATCATTATCAATATGGTATGAAGGATTTGGTTTAGTTTTAAAACCTGATTCACTCAACTACGTTTTGACCTTTATTGTTACTTTTAAAGCTTTTGAAAGTAACGTTTTTACCATTATTGTTACTTTCAAAGCTTTTGCAGAAGGAGAAACAGCTAAAACGGAATCTAATGAATAATGCTCTAGCTTACACTGTTTCCATCAAGCAAATTACCTTTTTTCATCATTATCATTATGGTATGAAGGATTAGGTATAGTTTCAGAAGCTGATTCACTCAACTACGTTTTGACCATTATTGTTACTTTCAAAGCTTTTGCAGAAGGAGTTAACAGCTAAAACGGACTGTAGGAGGAATGCTTTAGCTTACACTGTTTCCATCAAGCAAAGGACCTTTTTTCATCATTATCATTATGGTATGAAGGATTAGGTTTAGTTTTAGAATCTGATTCACTCAACTACGTTTTTACCATTATTGTTACTTTCAAAGCTTTTGCAGAAGGAGAAACAGCTAAAACGGAATCTAATGAATAATGCTTTAGCTTACACTGTTTCCATCAAGCCAATGACCTTTTTTCATCATTATCATTATGGTATGAAGGATTAGGTTTAGTTTTAGAACCTGATTCACTCAACTACGTTTTGACCATTATTGTTACTTTCAAAGCTTTTGCAGAAGGAGAAACAGATAAAACGAAATCTAATGAATAATGCTTTAGCTTTTACTGTTTCCATCAAGCAAATTACCTTTTTTCATCATTATCATTATGGTATGAAGGATTGGGTATAGTTTCAGAATCTGATTCACTCAACTACGTTTTTACCATTATTGTTACTTTCAAAGCTTTTGCAGAAGGAGAAAACAGCTAAAACGGACTGTATGAAGAATGCATTAGCTTACACTGTTTCCATCAAGCCAATGACCTTTTTTCATAATTATCATTATGGTATGAAGGATGATGTTTAGTTTTAGAACCTGATTCACTCAACTACGTTTTTACAATTATTGTTACTTTCAAAGCTTTTGCAGAAGGAGAAAACAGCTAAAACGGACTGTATGAAGAATGCTTTAGCTTACACTGTTTCCATCAAGCCAATGACCTTTTTTCATCATTATCATTATGGTATGAAGGATGATGTTTAGTTTTAGAACCTGATTGACTCAACTACGTTTTTACAATTATTGTTACTTTCAAAGCTTTTGCAGAAGGAGAAAACAGCTAAAACGGACTGAATGAAGAATGCTTTAGCTTTTACTGTTTCCATCAAGCAAATGACCTTTTTTCATCATTATCATTATGGTATGAAGGATGATGTTTAGTTTTAGAACCTGATTCACTCAACTACGTTTTTACAATTATTGTTACTTTCAAAGCTTTTGCAGAAGGAGAAAACAGCTAAAACGGACTGTATGAAGAATGCTTTAGCTTACACTGTTTCCATCAAGCAAATTACCTTTTTTCATCATTATCATTATGGTATGAAGGATTAGGTATAGTTTCAGAAGCTGATTCACTCAACTACGTTTTGACCATTATTGTTACTTTCAAAGCTTTTGCAGAAGGAGAAACAGCTAAAACGGAATCTAATGAATAATACTCTAGCTTACACTGTTTCCATCAAGCAAATTACCTTTTTTCATCATTATCAATATGGTATGAAGGATTTGGTTTAGTTTTAAAACCTGATTCACTCAACTACGTTTTGACCTTTATTGTTACTTTTAAAGCTTTTGAAAGTAACGTTTTTACCATTATTGTTACTTTCAAAGCTTTTGCAGAAGGAGAAACAGCTAAAACGGAATCTAATGAATAATGCGCTAGCTTACACTGTTTCCATCAAGCAAATTACCTTTTTTCATCATTATCATTATGGTATGAAGGATTAGGTATAGTTTCAGAAGCTGATTCACTCAACTACGTTTTGACCATTATTGTTACTTTCAAAGCTTTTGCAGAAGGAGAAACAGCTAAAACGAAATCTAATGAATAACACTTTAGCTTACACGGTTTCCATCAAGCAAAGGACCTTTTTTCATCATTATCATTATGGTATGAAGGATTAGGTAAAGTTTTAGAACCTGATACACTCAACTACGTTTTGACCATTATTGTTACTTTCAAAGCTTTTGCAGAAGGAGTTAACAGCTAAAACGGACTGTAAGAGGAATGCTTTAGCTTACACTGTTTCCATCAAGCAAAGGACCTTTTTTCATCATTATCATTATGGTATGAAGGATTAGGTTTAGTTTTAGAACCTGATTCACTCAACTACGTTTTGACCATTATTGTTACTTTCAA
Source organism: Pungitius pungitius (assembly GCF_949316345.1). Lineage (NCBI taxonomy): Eukaryota > Metazoa > Chordata > Actinopteri > Perciformes > Gasterosteidae > Pungitius > Pungitius pungitius. Next base: position 961,616 of record NW_026909893.1, on the reverse strand, counting down.
AGCTTTTGCAGAAGGAGAAAACAGCTAAAACGGACTGAATGAAGAATGCTTTAGCTTTTACTGTTTCCATCAAGCAAATGACCTTTTTTCACAATTTTCATCATGGTATGATGGATGAGGTTTAGTTTTAGAACCTGATTCACTCCACTACGTTTTGACCATTATTGTTACTTTCAAAACATTTGCAGAAGGAGAAACAACTAAAACGGAATCTAATGAATAATGCTCTAGCTTACACTGTTTCCATCAAGCAAATTACCTTTTTTCATCATTATCATTATGGTATGAAGGATTAGGTATAGTTTCAGAAGCTGATTCACTCAACTACGTTTTGACCATTATTGTTACTTTCAAAGCTTTTGCAGAAGGAGAAAACAGCTAAAACGGACTGTATGAAGAATGCTTTAGCTTACACTGTTTCCATCAAGCAAATTACCTTTTTTCATCATTATCATTATGGTATGAAGGATTAGGTATAGTTTCAGAAGCTGATTCACTCAACTACGTTTTGACCATTATTGTTACTTTCAAAGCTTTTGCAGAAGGAGAAAACAGCTAAAACGGACTGTATGAAGAATGCTTTAGCTTACACTGTTTCCATCAAGCAAATTACCTTTTTTCATCATTATCATTATGGTATGAAGGATTAGGTATAGTTTCAGAAGCTGATTCACTCAACTACGTTTTGACCATTATTGTTACTTTCAAAGCTTTTGCAGAAGGAGAAACAGCTAAAACGGAATCTAATGAATAATACTCTAGCTTACACTGTTTCCATCAAGCAAATTACCTTTTTTCATCATTATCAATATGGTATGAAGGATTTGGTTTAGTTTTAAAACCTGATTCACTCAACTACGTTTTGACCTTTTTTGTTACTTTTAAAGCTTTTGAAAGTAACGTTTTTACCATTATTGTTACTTTCAAAGCTTTTGCAGAAGGAGAAACAGCTAAAACGGAATCTAATGAATAATGCTCTAGCTTACACTGTTTCCATCAAGCAAATTACCTTTTTTCATCATTATCATTATGGTATGAAGGATTAGGTATAGTTTCAGAAGCTGATTCACTCAACTACGTTTTGACCATTATTGTTACTTTCAAAGCTTTTGCAGAAGGAGTTAACAGCTAAAACGGACTGTAGGAGGAATGCTTTAGCTTACACTGTTTCCATCAAGCAAAGGACCTTTTTTCATCATTATCATTATGGTATGAAGGATTAGGTCTAGTTTTAGAATCTGATTCACTCAACTACGTTTTGACCATTATTGTTAGTTTCAAAGCTTTTGCAGAAGGAGAAACAGCTAAAACGGAATCTAATGAATAATGCTTTAGCTTACACTGTTTCCATCAAGCCAATGACCTTTTTTCATCATTATCATTATGGTATGAAGGATTAGGTTTAGTTTTAGAACCTGATTCACTCAACTACGTTTTGACCATTATTGTTACTTTCAAAGCTTTTGCAGAAGGAGAAACAGCTAAAACGAAATCTAATGAATAATGCTTTAGCTTTTACTGTTTCCATCAAGCAAAGGACCTTTTTTCATCATTATCATTATGGTATGAAGGATTAGGTATAGTTTCAGAATCTGATTCACTCAACTACGTTTTGACCATTATTGTTACTTTCAAAGCTTTTGCAGAAGGAGAAACAGATAAAACGAAATCTAATGAATAATGCTTTAGCTTTTACTGTTTCCATCAAGCAAATTACCTTTTTTCATCATTATCATTATGGTATGAAGGATTAGGTATAGTTTCAGAATCTGATTCACTCAACTACGTTTTGACCATTATTGTTACTTTCAAAGCTTTTGAAAGAAACGTTTTTACCATTATTGTTACTTTCAAAGCTTTTGCAGAAGGAGAAACAGCTAAAACGGAATCTAATGAATAATACTCTAGCTTACACTGTTTCCATCAAGCAAATTACCTTTTTACATCATTATCAATATGGTATGAAGGATTTGGTTTAGTTTTAAAACCTGATTCACTCAACTACGTTTTGACCTTTATTGTTACTTTTAAAGCTTTTGAAAGTAACGTTTTTACCATTATTGTTACTTTCAAAGCTTTTGCAGAAGGAGAAACAGCTAAAACGGAATCTAATGAATAATGCTCTAGCTTACACTGTTTCCATCAAGCAAATTACCTTTTTTCATCATTATCATTATGGTATGAAGGATTAGGTATAGTTTCAGAAGCTGATTCACTCAACTACGTTTTGACCATTATTGTTACTTTCAAAGCTTTTGCAGAAGGAGTTAACAGCTAAAACGGACTGTAGGAGGAATGCTTTAGCTTACACTGTTTCCATCAAGCAAAGGACCTTTTTTCATCATTATCATTATGGTATGAAGGATTAGGTTTAGTTTTAGAATCTGATTCACTCAACTACGTTTTTACCATTATTGTTACTTTCAAAGCTTTTGCAGAAGGAGAAACAGCTAAAACGGAATCTAATGAATAATGCTTTAGCTTACACTGTTTCCATCAAGCCAATGACCTTTTTTCATCATTATCATTATGGTATGAAGGATTAGGTTTAGTTTTAGAACCTGATTCACTCAACTACGTTTTGACCATTATTGTTACTTTCAAAGCTTTTGCAGAAGGAGAAACAGCTAAAACGAAATCTAATGAATAATGCTTTAGCTTTTACTGTTTCCATCAAGCAAAGGACCTTTTTTCATCATTATCATTATGGTATGAAGGATTAGGTATAGTTTCAGAATCTGATTCACTCAACTACGTTTTGACCATTATTGTTACTTTCAAAGCTTTTGCAGAAGGAGTTAACAGCTAAAACGGACTGTAGGAGGAATGCTTTAGCTTACACTGTTTCCATCAAGCAAAGGACCTTTTTTCATCATTATCATTATGGTATGAAGGATTAGGTCTAGTTTTAGAATCTGATTCACTCAACTACGTTTTGACCATTATTGTTAGTTTCAAAGCTTTTGCAGAAGGAGAAACAGCTAAAACGGAATCTAATGAATAATGCTTTAGCTTACACTGTTTCCATCAAGCCAATGACCTTTTTTCATCATTATCATTATGGTATGAAGGATTAGGTTTAGTTTTAGAACCTGATTCACTCAACTACGTTTTGACCATTATTGTTACTTTCAAAGCTTTTGCAGAAGGAGAAACAGCTAAAACGAAATCTAATGAATAATGCTTTAGCTTTTACTGTTTCCATCAAGCAAAGGACCTTTTTTCATCATTATCATTATGGTATGAAGGATTAGGTATAGTTTCAGAATCTGATTCACTCAACTACGTTTTGACCATTATTGTTACTTTCAAAGCTTTTGCAGAAGGAGAAACAGATAAAACGAAATCTAATGAATAATGCTTTAGCTTTTACTGTTTCCATCAAGCAAATTACCTTTTTTCATCATTATCATTATGGTATGAAGGATTAGGTATAGTTTCAGAATCTGATTCACTCAACTACGTTTTGACCATTATTGTTACTTTCAAAGCTTTTGAAAGAAACGTTTTTACCATTATTGTTACTTTCAAAGCTTTTGCAGAAGGAGAAACAGCTAAAACGGAATCTAATGAATAATACTCTAGCTTACACTGTTTCCATCAAGCAAATTACCTTTTTACATCATTATCAATATGGTATGAAGGATTTGGTTTAGTTTTAAAACCTGATTCACTCAACTACGTTTTGACCTTTATTGTTACTTTTAAAGCTTTTGAAAGTAACGTTTTTACCATTATTGTTACTTTCAAAGCTTTTGCAGAAGGAGAAACAGCTAAAACGGAATCTAATGAATAATGCTCTAGCTTACACTGTTTCCATCAAGCAAATTACCTTTTTTCATCATTATCATTATGGTATGAAGGATTAGGTATAGTTTCAGAAGCTGATTCACTCAACTACGTTTTGACCATTATTGTTACTTTCAAAGCTTTTGCAGAAGGAGTTAACAGCTAAAACGGACTGTAGGAGGAATGCTTTAGCTTACACTGTTTCCATCAAGCAAAGGACCTTTTTTCATCATTATCATTATGGTATGAAGGATTAGGTTTAGTTTTAGAATCTGATTCACTCAACTACGTTTTTACCATTATTGTTACTTTCAAAGCTTTTGCAGAAGGAGAAACAGCTAAAACGGAATCTAATGAATAATGCTTTAGCTTACACTGTTTCCATCAAGCCAATGACCTTTTTTCATCATTATCATTATGGTATGAAGGATTAGGTTTAGTTTTAGAACCTGATTCACTCAACTACGTTTTGACCATTATTGTTACTTTCAAAGCTTTTGCAGAAGGAGAAACAGCTAAAACGAAATCTAATGAATAATGCTTTAGCTTTTACTGTTTCCATCAAGCAAAGGACCTTTTTTCATCATTATCATTATGGTATGAAGGATTAGGTATAGTTTCAGAATCTGATTCACTCAACTACGTTTTGACCATTATTGTTACTTTCAAAGCTTTTGCAGAAGGAGAAACAGATAAAACGAAATCTAATGAATAATGCTTTAGCTTTTACTGTTTCCATCAAGCAAATTACCTTTTTTCATCATTATCATTATGGTATGAAGGATTAGGTATAGTTTCAGAATCTGATTCACTCAACTACGTTTTGACCATTATTGTTACTTTCAAAGCTTTTGCAGAAGGAGAAACAGATAAAACGAAATCTAATGAATAATGCTTTAGCTTTTACTGTTTCCATCAAGCAAATTACCTTTTTTCATCATTATCATTATGGTATGAAGGATTGGGTATAGTTTCAGAATCTGATTCACTCAACTACGTTTTTACCATTATTGTTACTTTCAAAGCTTTTGCAGAAGGAGAAAACAGCTAAAACGGACTGTATGAAGAATGCATTAGCTTACACTGTTTCCATCAAGCCAATGACCTTTTTTCATAATTATCATTATGGTATGAAGGATGATGTTTAGTTTTAGAACCTGATTCACTCAACTACGTTTTTACAATTATTGTTACTTTCAAAGCTTTTGCAGAAGGAGAAAACAGCTAAAACGGACTGTATGAAGAATGCTTTAGCTTACACTGTTTCCATCAAGCCAATGACCTTTTTTCATCATTATCATTATGGTATGAAGGATGATGTTTAGTTTTAGAACCTGATTCACTCAACTACGTTTTTACAATTATTGTTACTTTCAAAGCTTTTGCAGAAGGAGAAAACAGCTAAAACGGACTGAATGAAGAATGCTTTAGCTTTTACTGTTTCCATCAAGCAAATGACCTTTTTTCATCATTATCATTATGGTATGAAGGATGATGTTTAGTTTTAGAACCTGATTCACTCAACTACGTTTTTACAATTATTGTTACTTTCAAAGCTTTTGCAGAAGGAGAAAACAGCTAAAACGGACTGTATGAAGAATGCTTTAGCTTACACTGTTTCCATCAAGCAAATTACCTTTTTTCATCATTATCATTATGGTATGAAGGATTAGGTATAGTTTCAGAAGCTGATTCACTCAACTACGTTTTGACCATTATTGTTACTTTCAAAGCTTTTGCAGAAGGAGAAACAGATAAAACGAAATCTAATGAATAATGCTTTAGCTTTTACTGTTTCCATCAAGCAAATTACCTTTTTTCATCATTATCATTATGGTATGAAGGATTAGGTATAGTTTCAGAATCTGATTCACTCAACTACGTTTTGACCATTATTGTTACTTTCAAAGCTTTTGCAGAAGGAGAAACAGCTAAAACGGAATCTAATGAATAATACTCTAGCTTACACTGTTTCCATCAAGCAAATTACCTTTTTTCATCATTATCAATATGGTATGAAGGATTTGGTTTAGTTTTAAAACCTGATTCACTCAACTACGTTTTGACCTTTATTGTTACTTTTAAAGCTTTTGAAAGTAACGTTTTTACCATTATTGTTACTTTCAAAGCTTTTGCAGAAGGAGAAACAGCTAAAACGGAATCTAATGAATAATGCGCTAGCTTACACTGTTTCCATCAAGCAAATTACCTTTTTTCATCATTATCATTATGGTATGAAGGATTAGGTATAGTTTCAGAAGCTGATTCACTCAACTACGTTTTGACCATTATTGTTACTTTCAAAGCTTTTGCAGAAGGAGAAACAGCTAAAACGAAATCTAATGAATAACACTTTAGCTTACACGGTTTCCATCAAGCAAAGGACCTTTTTTCATCATTATCATTATGGTATGAAGGATTAGGTAAAGTTTTAGAACCTGATACACTCAACTACGTTTTGACCATTATTGTTACTTTCAAAGCTTTTGCAGAAGGAGTTAACAGCTAAAACGGACTGTAAGAGGAATGCTTTAGCTTACACTGTTTCCATCAAGCAAAGGACCTTTTTTCATCATTATCATTATGGTATGAAGGATTAGGTTTAGTTTTAGAACCTGATTCACTCAACTACGTTTTGACCATTATTGTTACTTTCAAAGCTTTTGCAGAAGGAGAAAACAGCTAAAACGGACTGAATGAAGAATGCTTTAGCTTTTACTGTTTCCATCAAGCAAATGACCTTTTTTCACAATTTTCATCATGGTATGATGGATGAGGTTTAGTTTTAGAACCTGATTCACTCCACTACGTTTTGACCATTATTGTTACTTTCAAAACATTTGCAGAAGGAGAAACAACTAAAACGGAATCTAATGAATAATGCTCTAGCTTACACTGTTTCCATCAAGCAAATTACCTTTTTTCATCATTATCATTATGGTATGAAGGATTAGGTATAGTTTCAGAAGCTGATTCACTCAACTACGTTTTGACCATTATTGTTACTTTCAAAGCTTTTGCAGAAGGAGAAAACAGCTAAAACGGACTGTATGAAGAATGCTTTAGCTTACACTGTTTCCATCAAGCAAATTACCTTTTTTCATCATTATCATTATGGTATGAAGGATTAGGTATAGTTTCAGAAGCTGATTCACTCAACTACGTTTTGACCATTATTGTTACTTTCAAAGCTTTTGCAGAAGGAGAAACAGCTAAAACGGAATCTAATGAATAATACTCTAGCTTACACTGTTTCCATCAAGCAAATTACCTTTTTTCATCATTATCAATATGGTATGAAGGATTTGGTTTAGTTTTAAAACCTGATTCACTCAACTACGTTTTGACCTTTTTTGTTACTTTTAAAGCTTTTGAAAGTAACGTTTTTACCATTATTGTTACTTTCAAAGCTTTTGCAGAAGGAGAAACAGCTAAAACGGAATCTAATGAATAATGCTCTAGCTTACACTGTTTCCATCAAGCAAATTACCTTTTTTCATCATTATCATTATGGTATGAAGGATTAGGTATAGTTTCAGAAGCTGATTCACTCAACTACGTTTTGACCATTATTGTTACTTTCAAAGCTTTTGCAGAAGGAGTTAACAGCTAAAACGGACTGTAGGAGGAATGCTTTAGCTTACACTGTTTCCATCAAGCAAAGGACCTTTTTTCATCATTATCATTATGGTATGAAGGATTAGGTCTAGTTTTAGAATCTGATTCACTCAACTACGTTTTGACCATTATTGTTAGTTTCAAAGCTTTTGCAGAAGGAGAAACAGCTAAAACGGAATCTAATGAATAATGCTTTAGCTTACACTGTTTCCATCAAGCCAATGACCTTTTTTCATCATTATCATTATGGTATGAAGGACTAGGTTTAGTTTTAGAACCTGATTCACTCAACTACGTTTTGACCATTATTGTTACTTTCAAAGCTTTTGCAGAAGGAGAAACAGCTAAAACGAAATCTAATGAATAATGCTTTAGCTTTTACTGTTTCCATCAAGCAAAGGACCTTTTTTCATCATTATCATTATGGTATGAAGGATTAGGTATAGTTTCAGAATCTGATTCACTCAACTACGTTTTGACCATTATTGTTACTTTCAAAGCTTTTGCAGAAGGAGAAACAGATAAAACGAAATCTAATGAATAATGCTTTAGCTTTTACTGTTTCCATCAAGCAAATTACCTTTTTTCATCATTATCATTATGGTATGAAGGATTAGGTATAGTTTCAGAATCTGATTCACTCAACTACGTTTTGACCATTATTGTTACTTTCAAAGCTTTTGAAAGAAACGTTTTTACCATTATTGTTACTTTCAAAGCTTTTGCAGAAGGAGAAACAGCTAAAACGGAATCTAATGAATAATACTCTAGCTTACACTGTTTCCATCAAGCAAATTACCTTTTTACATCATTATCAATATGGTATGAAGGATTTGGTTTAGTTTTAAAACCTGATTCACTCAACTACGTTTTGACCTTTATTGTTACTTTTAAAGCTTTTGAAAGTAACGTTTTTACCATTATTGTTACTTTCAAAGCTTTTGCAGAAGGAGAAACAGCTAAAACGGAATCTAATGAATAATGCTCTAGCTTACACTGTTTCCATCAAGCAAATTACCTTTTTTCATCATTATCATTATGGTATGAAGGATTAGGTTTAGTTTTAGAATCTGATTCACTCAACTACGTTTTTACAATTATTGTTACTTTCAAAGCTTTTGCAGAAGGAGAAAACAGCTAAAACGGACTGTATGAAGAATGCTTTAGCTTACACTGTTTCCATCAAGCCAATGACCTTTTGTCATCATTATCATTATGGTATGAAGGATGATGTTTAGTTTTAGAACCTGATTCACTCAACTACGTTTTTACAATTATTGTTACTTTCAAAGCTTTTGCAGAAGGAGAAAACAGCTAAAACGGACTGAATGAAGAATGCTTTAGCTTTTACTGTTTCCATCAAGCAAATGACCTTTTTTCATCATTATCATTATGGTATGAAGGTTTAGGTTTAGTTTTAGAACCTGATTCACTCAACTACGTTTTGACCATTATTGTTAGTTTCAAAACATTTGCAGAAGGAGAAACAACTAAAACGGAATCTAATGAATAATGCTCTAGCTTACACTGTTTCCATCAAGCAAATTACCTTTTTTCATCATTATCATTATGGTATGAAGGATTAGGTATAGTTTCAGAAGCTGATTCACTCAACTACGTTTTGACCATTATTGTTACTTTCAAAGCTTTTGCAGAAGGAGAAAACAGCTAAAACGGACTGTATGAAGAATGCTTTAGCTTACACTGTTTCCATCAAGCAAATTACCTTTTTTCATCATTATCATTATGGTATGAAGGATTAGGTATAGTTTCAGAAGCTGATTCACTCAACTACGTTTTGACCATTATTGTTACTTTCAAAGCTTTTGCAGAAGGAGAAACAGCTAAAACGGAATCTAATGAATAATACTCTAGCTTACACTGTTTCCATCAAGCAAATTACCTTTTTTCATCATTATCAATATGGTATGAAGGATTTGGTTTAGTTTTAAAACCTGATTCACTCAACTACGTTTTGACCTTTTTTGTTACTTTTAAAGCTTTTGAAAGTAACGTTTTTACCATTATTGTTACTTTCAAAGCTTTTGCAGAAGGAGAAACAGCTAAAACGGAATCTAATGAATAATGCTCTAGCTTACACTGTTTCCATCAAGCAAATTACCTTTTTTCATCATTATCATTATGGTATGAAGGATTAGGTATAGTTTCAGAAGCTGATTCACTCAACTACGTTTTGACCATTATTGTTACTTTCAAAGCTTTTGCAGAAGGAGTTAACAGCTAAAACGGACTGTAGGAGGAATGCTTTAGCTTACACTGTTTCCATCAAGCAAAGGACCTTTTTTCATCATTATCATTATGGTATGAAGGATTAGGTCTAGTTTTAGAATCTGATTCACTCAACTACGTTTTGACCATTATTGTTAGTTTCAAAGCTTTTGCAGAAGGAGAAACAGCTAAAACGGAATCTAATGAATAATGCTTTAGCTTACACTGTTTCCATCAAGCCAATGACCTTTTTTCATCATTATCATTATGGTATGAAGGATTAGGTTTAGTTTTAGAACCTGATTCACTCAACTACGTTTTGACCATTATTGTTACTTTCAAAGCTTTTGCAGAAGGAGAAACAGCTAAAACGAAATCTAATGAATAATGCTTTAGCTTTTACTGTTTCCATCAAGCAAAGGACCTTTTTTCATCATTATCATTATGGTATGAAGGATTAGGTATAGTTTCAGAATCTGATTCACTCAACTACGTTTTGACCATTATTGTTACTTTCAAAGCTTTTGCAGAAGGAGAAACAGATAAAACGAAATCTAATGAATAATGCTTTAGCTTTTACTGTTTCCATCAAGCAATGTACCTTTTTTCATCATTATCATTATGGTATGAAGGATTAGGTATAGTTTCAGAATCTGATTCACTCAACTACGTTTTGACCATTATTGTTACTTTCAAAGCTTTTGAAAGAAACGTTTTTACCATTATTGTTACTTTCAAAGCTTTTGCAGAAGGAGAAACAGCTAAAACGGAATCTAATGAATAATACTCTAGCTTACACTGTTTCCATCAAGCCGATGACCTTTTTTCATCATTATCATTATGGTATGAAGGATTAGGTTTAGTTTTAGAACCTGATTAACTCAACTACGTTTTAAACATTATTGTTACTTTCAAAGCTTTTGCAGAAGGAGTTAACAGCTAAAACGGACTGTAGGAGGAATGCTTTAGCTTTTACTGTTTCCATCAAGCAAATTACCTTTTTTCATCATTATCATTATGGTATGAAGGTTTAGGTTTAGTTTTAGAACCTGATTCACTCAACTACGTTTTGACCATTATTGTTAGTTTCAAAGCTTTTGCAGAAGGAGAAACAGCTAAAACGGAATCTAATGAATAATGCTTTAGCTTACACTGTTTCCATCAAGCCAATGAGATTTTTTCATCATTATCATTATGGTATGAAGGATTAGGTTTTGTTTTAGAACCTGATTCACTCAACTACGTTTTGACCATTATTGTTACTTTCAAAGCTTTTGCAGAAGGAGAAAACAGCTAAAACGGACTGTATGAAGAATGCTTTAGCTTACACTGTTTCCATCAAGCAAATTACCTTTTTTCATCATTATCATTATGGTATGAAGGATTAGGTTTAGTTTTAGAACCTGATTAACTCAACTACGTTTTAAACATTATTGTTACTTTCAAAGCTTTTGCAGAAGGAGAAAACAGCTAAAACGGACTGTAAGAGGAAGGCTTTAACTTTCACTATAATTATCAAGCAAATGACCTTTTTTCACAATTTTCATCATGGTATGATGGATGAGGTTTAGTTTTAGAACCTGATTCACTCCACTACGTTTTGACCATTATTGTTACTTTCAAAGCTTTTGCAGAAGGAGAAAACAGCTAAAACGGACTGAATGAAGAATGCTTTAGCTTTTACTGTTTCCATCAAGCAAATGACCTTTTTTCATCATTATCATTATGGTATGAAGGTTTAGGTTTAGTTTTAGAACCTGATTCACTCAACTACGTTTTGACCATTATTGTTAGTTTCAAAACATTTGCAGAAGGAGAAACAACTAAAACGGAATCTAATGAATAATGCTCTAGCTTACACTGTTTCCATCAAGCAAATTACCTTTTTTCATCATTATCATTATGGTATGAAGGATTAGGTATAGTTTCAGAAGCTGATTCACTCAACTACGTTTTGACCATTATTGTTACTTTCAAAGCTTTTGCAGAAGGAGAAAACAGCTAAAACGGACTGAATGAAGAATGCTTTAGCTTTTACTGTTTCCATCAAGCAAATCAACATTTTTCATCATTATCATTATGGTATGAAGGTTTAGGTTTAGTTTTAGAACCTGATTCACTCAACTACGTTTTGACCATTATTGTTAGTTTCAAAACATTTGCAGAAGGAGAAACAACTAAAACGGAATCTAATGAATAATGCTCTAGCTTACACTGTTTCCATCAAGCAAATTACCTTTTTTCATCATTATCATTATGGTATGAAGGATTAGGTATAGTTTCAGAAGCTGATTCACTCAACTACGTTTTGACCATTATTGTTACTTTCAAAGCTTTTGCAGAAGGAGAAAACAGCTAAAACGGACTGTATGAAGAATGCTTTAGCTTACACTGTTTCCATCAAGCAAATTACCTTTTTTCATCATTATCATTATGGTATGAAGGATTAGGTATAGTTTCAGAAGCTGATTCACTCAACTACGTTTTGACCATTATTGTTACTTTCAAAGCTTTTGCAGAAGGAGAAACAGCTAAAACGGAATCTAATGAATAATACTCTAGCTTACACTGTTTCCATCAAGCAAATTACCTTTTTTCATCATTATCAATATGGTATGAAGGATTTGGTTTAGTTTTAAAACCTGATTCACTCAACTACGTTTTTACCATTATTGTTACTTTCAAAGCTTTTGCAGAAGGAGAAAACAGCTAAAACGGACTGTATGAAGAATGCTTTAGCTTACACTGTTTCCATCAAGCAAATTACCTTTTTTCATCATTATCATTATGGTATGAAGGATTAGGTTTAGTTTTAGAACCTGATTAACTCAACTACGTTTTAAACATTATTGTTACTTTCAAAGCTTTTGCAGAAGGAGTTAACAGCTAAAACGGACTGTAGGAGGAATGCTTTAGCTTTTACTGTTTCCATCAAGCAAATTACCTTTTTTCATCATTATCATTATGGTATGAAGGTTTAGGTTTAGTTTTAGAACCTGATTCACTCAACTACGTTTTGACCATTATTGTTACTTTCAAAGCTTTTGCAGAAGGAGAAAACAGCTAAAACGGACTGTAAGAGGAAGGCTTTAACTTTCACTATAATTATCAAGCAAATGACCTTTTTTCACAATTTTCATCATGGTATGATGGATGAGGTTTAGTTTTAGAACCTGATTCACTCCACTACGTTTTGACCATTATTGTTACTTTCAAAGCTTTTGCAGAAGGAGAAAACAGCTAAAACGGACTGAATGAAGAATGCATTAGCTTTTACTGTTTCCATCAAGCAAATGACCTTTTTTCATCATTATCATTATGGTATGAAGGTTTAGGTTTAGTTTTAGAACCTGATTCACTCAACTACGTTTTGACCATTATTGTTAGTTTCAAAACATTTGCAGAAGGAGAAACAACTAAAACGGAATCTAATGAATAATGCTCTAGCTTACACTGTTTCCATCAAGCAAATTACCTTTTTTCATCATTATCATTATGGTATGAAGGATTAGGTATAGTTTCAGAAGCTGATTCACTCAACTACGTTTTGACCATTATTGTTACTTTCAAAGCTTTTGCAGAAGGAGAAACAGCTAAAACGGAATCTAATGAATAATACTCTAGCTTACACTGTTTCCATCAAGCAAATTACCTTTTTTCATCATTATCAATATGGTATGAAGGATTTGGTTTAGTTTTAAAACCTGATTCACTCAACTACGTTTTGACCTTTTTTGTTACTTTTAAAGCTTTTGAAAGTAACGTTTTTACCATTATTGTTACTTTCAAAGCTTTTGCAGAAGGAGAAACAGCTAAAACGGAATCTAATGAATAATGCTCTAGCTTACACTGTTTCCATCAAGCAAATTACCTTTTTTCATCATTATCATTATGGTATGAAGGATTAGGTATAGTTTCAGAAGCTGATTCACTCAACTACGTTTTGACCATTATTGTTACTTTCAAAGCTTTTGCAGAAGGAGTTAACAGCTAAAACGGACTGTAGGAGGAATGCTTTAGCTTACACTGTTTCCATCAAGCAAAGGACCTTTTTTCATCATTATCATTATGGCATGAAGGATTAGGTTTAGTTTTAGAATCTGATTCACTCAACTACGTTTTTACCATTATTGTTACTTTCAAAGCTTTTGCAGAAGGAGAAAACAGCTAAAACGGACTGTATGAAGAATGCTTTAGCTTACACTGTTTCCATCAAGCAAATTACCTTTTTTCATCATTATCATTATGGTATGAAGGATTAGGTTTAGTTTTAGAACCTGATTAACTCAACTACGTTTTAAACATTATTGTTACTTTCAAAGCTTTTGCAGAAGGAGTTAACAGCTAAAACGGACTGTAGGAGGAATGCTTTAGCTTTTACTGTTTCCATCAAGCAAATTACCTTTTTTCATCATTATCATTATGGTATGAAGGTTTAGGTTTAGTTTTAGAACCTGATTCACTCAACTACGTTTTGACCATTATTGTTAGTTTCAAAGCATTTGCAGAAGGAGAAACAGCTAAAACGGAATCTAATGAATAATGCTTTAGCTTACACTGTTTCCATCAAGCCAATGAGATTTTTTCATCATTATCATTATGGTATGAAGGATTAGGTTTTGTTTTAGAACCTGATTCACTCAACTACGTTTTGACCATTATTGTTACTTTCAAAGCTTTTGCAGAAGGAGAAAACAGCTAAAACGGACTGTATGAAGAATGCTTTAGCTTACACTGTTTCCATCAAGCAAATTACCTTTTTTCATCATTATCATTATGGTATGAAGGATTAGGTTTAGTTTTAGAACCTGATTAACTCAACTACGTTTTAAACATTATTGTTACTTTCAAAGCTTTTGCAGAAGGAGAAAACAGCTAAAACGGACTGTAAGAGGAAGGCTTTAACTTTCACTATAATTATCAAGCAAATGACCTTTTTTCACAATTTTCATCATGGTATGATGGATGAGGTTTAGTTTTAGAACCTGATTCACTCCACTACGTTTTGACCATTATTGTTACTTTCAAAGCTTTTGCAGAAGGAGAAAACAGCTAAAACGGACTGAATGAAGAATGCTTTAGCTTTTACTGTTTCCATCAAGCAAATGACCTTTTTTCATCATTATCATTATGGTATGAAGGTTTAGGTTTAGTTTTAGAACCTGATTCACTCAACTACGTTTTGACCATTATTGTTAGTTTCAAAACATTTGCAGAAGGAGAAACAACTAAAACGGAATCTAATGAATAATGCTCTAGCTTACACTGTTTCCATCAAGCAAATTACCTTTTTTCATCATTATCATTATGGTATGAAGGATTAGGTATAGTTTCAGAAGCTGATTCACTCAACTACGTTTTGACCATTATTGTTACTTTCAAAGCTTTTGCAGAAGGAGAAAACAGCTAAAACGGACTGTATGAAGAATGCTTTAGCTTACACTGTTTCCATCAAGCAAATTACCTTTTTTCATCATTATCATTATGGTATGAAGGATTAGGTATAGTTTCAGAAGCTGATTCACTCAACTACGTTTTGACCATTATTGTTACTTTCAAAGCTTTTGCAGAAGGAGAAACAGCTAAAACGGAATCTAATGAATAATACTCTAGCTTACACTGTTTCCATCAAGCAAATTACCTTTTTTCATCATTATCAATATGGTATGAAGGATTTGGTTTAGTTTTAAAACCTGATTCACTCAACTACGTTTTGACCTTTTTTGTTACTTTTAAAGCTTTTGAAAGTAACGTTTTTACCATTATTGTTACTTTCAAAGCTTTTGCAGAAGGAGAAACAGCTAAAACGGAATCTAATGAATAATGCTCTAGCTTACACTGTTTCCATCAAGCAAATTACCTTTTTTCATCATTATCATTATGGTATGAAGGATTAGGTATAGTTTCAGAAGCTGATTCACTCAACTACGTTTTGACCATTATTGTTACTTTCAAAGCTTTTGCAGAAGGAGTTAACAGCTAAAACGGACTGTAGGAGGAATGCTTTAGCTTACACTGTTTCCATCAAGCAAAGGACCTTTTTTCATCATTATCATTATGGTATGAAGGATTAGGTATAGTTTCAGAAGCTGATTCACTCAACTACGTTTTGACCATTATTGTTACTTTCAAAGCTTTTGCAGAAGGAGAAACAGCTAAAACGGAATCTAATGAATAATACTCTAGCTTACACTGTTTCCATCAAGCAAATTACCTTTTTTCATCATTATCAATATGGTATGAAGGATTTGGTTTAGTTTTAAAACCTGATTCACTCAACTACGTTTTGACCTTTTTTGTTACTTTTAAAGCTTTTGAAAGTAACGTTTTTACCATTATTGTTACTTTCAAAGCTTTTGCAGAAGGAGAAACAGCTAAAACGGAATCTAATGAATAATGCTCTAGCTTACACTGTTTCCATCAAGCAAATTACCTTTTTTCATCATTATCATTATGGTATGAAGGATTAGGTATAGTTTCAGAAGCTGATTCACTCAACTACGTTTTGACCATTATTGTTACTTTCAAAGCTTTTGCAGAAGGAGTTAACAGCTAAAACGGACTGTAGGAGGAATGCTTTAGCTTACACTGTTTACATCAAGCAAAGGACCTTTTTTCATCATTATCATTATGGTATGAAGGATTAGGTTTAGTTTTAGAATCTGATTCACTCAACTACGTTTTGACCATTATTGTTACTTTCAAAGCTTTTGCAGAAGGAGTTAACAGCTAAAACGGACTGTAGGAGGAATGCTTTAGCTTACACTGTTTCCATCAAGCAAAGGACCTTTTTTCATCATTATCATTATGGTATGAAAGATTAGGTATAGTTTCCGAAGCTGATTCACTCAACTACGTTTTGACCATTATTGTTACTTTCAAAGCTTTTGCAGAAGGAGAAAACAGCTAAAACGGACTGTATGAAGAATGCTTTAGCTTACACTGTTTCCATCAAGCAAATTACCTTTTTTCATCATTATCATTATGGTATGAAGGATTAGGTATAGTTTCAGAATCTGATTCACTCAACTACGTTTTGACCATTATTGTTACTTTCAAAGCTTTTGAAAGTAACGTTTTTACCATTATTGTTACTTTCAAAGCTTTTGCAGAAGGAGAGACAGCTAAAACGGAATCTAATGAATAATACTCTAGCTTACACTGTTTCCATCAAGCAAATTACCTTTTTTCATCATTATCATTATGGTATGAAAGATTAGGTATAGTTTCAGAAGCTGAATCACTCAACTACGTTTTGACCATTATTGTTACTTTCAAAGCTTTTGCAGAAGGAGAAACAGCTAAAACGGAATCTAATGAATAATGCTCTAGCTTACACTGTTTCCATCAAGCAAATTACCTTTTTTCATCATTATCAATATGGTATGAAGGATTTGGTTTAGTTTTAAAACCTGATTCACTCAACTACGTTTTTACCATTATTGTTACTTTCAAAGCTTTTGCAGAAGGAGAAAACAGCTAAAACGGACTGTATGAAGAATGCTTTAGCTTACACTGTTTCCATCAAGCAAATTACCTTTTTTCATCATTATCATTATGGTATGAAGGATTAGGTTTAGTTTTAGAACCTGATTAACTCAACTACGTTTTAAACATTATTGTTACTTTCAAAGCTTTTGCAGAAGGAGTTAACAGCTAAAACGGACTGTAGGAGGAATGCTTTAGCTTTTACTGTTTCCATCAAGCAAATTACCTTTTTTCATCATTATCATTATGGTATGAAGGTTTAGGTTTAGTTTTAGAACCTGATTCACTCAACTACGTTTTGACCATTATTGTTACTTTCAAAGCTTTTGCAGAAGGAGAAAACAGCTAAAACGGACTGTAAGAGGAAGGCTTTAACTTTCACTATAATTATCAAGCAAATGACCTTTTTTCACAATTTTCATCATGGTATGATGGATGAGGTTTAGTTTTAGAACCTGATTCACTCCACTACGTTTTGACCATTATTGTTACTTTCAAAGCTTTTGCAGAAGGAGAAAACAGCTAAAACGGACTGAATGAAGAATGCATTAGCTTTTACTGTTTCCATCAAGCAAATGACCTTTTTTCATCATTATCATTATGGTATGAAGGTTTAGGTTTAGTTTTAGAACCTGATTCACTCAACTACGTTTTGACCATTATTGTTAGTTTCAAAACATTTGCAGAAGGAGAAACAACTAAAACGGAATCTAATGAATAATGCTCTAGCTTACACTGTTTCCATCAAGCAAATTACCTTTTTTCATCATTATCATTATGGTATGAAGGATTAGGTATAGTTTCAGAAGCTGATTCACTCAACTACGTTTTGACCATTATTGTTACTTTCAAAGCTTTTGCAGAAGGAGAAACAGCTAAAACGGAATCTAATGAATAATACTCTAGCTTACACTGTTTCCATTAAGCAAATTACCTTTTTTCATCATTATCAATATGGTATGAAGGATTTGGTTTAGTTTTAAAACCTGATTCACTCAACTACGTTTTGACCTTTTTTGTTACTTTTAAAGCTTTTGAAAGTAACGTTTTTACCATTATTGTTACTTTCAAAGCTTTTGCAGAAGGAGAAACAGCTAAAACGGAATCTAATGAATAATGCTCTAGCTTACACTGTTTCCATCAAGCAAATTACCTTTTTTCATCATTATCATTATGGTATGAAGGATTAGGTATAGTTTCAGAAGCTGATTCACTCAACTACGTTTTGACCATTATTGTTACTTTCAAAGCTTTTGCAGAAGGAGTTAACAGCTAAAACGGACTGTAGGAGGAATGCTTTAGCTTACACTGTTTCCATCAAGCAAAGGACCTTTTTTCATCATTATCATTATGGTATGAAGGATTAGGTTTAGTTTTAGAATCTGATTCACTCAACTACGTTTTTACCATTATTGTTACTTTCAAAGCTTTTGCAGAAGGAGAAAACAGCTAAAACGGACTGTATGAAGAATGCTTTAGCTTACACTGTTTCCATCAAGCAAATTACCTTTTTTCATCATTATCATTATGGTATGAAGGATTAGGTTTAGTTTTAGAACCTGATTAACTCAACTACGTTTTAAACATTATTGTTACTTTCAAAGCTTTTGCAGAAGGAGTTAACAGCTAAAACGGACTGTAGGAGGAATGCTTTAGCTTTTACTGTTTCCATCAAGCAAATTACCTTTTTTCATCATTATCATTATGGTATGAAGGTTTAGGTTTAGTTTTAGAACCTGATTCACTCAACTACGTTTTGACCATTATTGTTAGTTTCAAAGCATTTGCAGAAGGAGAAACAGCTAAAACGGAATCTAATGAATAATGCTTTAGCTTACACTGTTTCCATCAAGCCAATGAGATTTTTTCATCATTATCATTATGGTATGAAGGATTAGGTTTTGTTTTAGAACCTGATTCACTCAACTACGTTTTGACCATTATTGTTACTTTCAAAGCTTTTGCAGAAGGAGAAAACAGCTAAAACGGACTGTATGAAGAATGCTTTAGCTTACACTGTTTCCATCAAGCAAATTACCTTTTTTCATCATTATCATTATGGTATGAAGGATTAGGTTTAGTTTTAGAACCTGATTAACTCAACTACGTTTTAAACATTATTGTTACTTTCAAAGCTTTTGCAGAAGGAGAAAACAGCTAAAACGGACTGTAAGAGGAAGGCTTTAACTTTCACTATAATTATCAAGCAAATGACCTTTTTTCACAATTTTCATCATGGTATGATGGATGAGGTTTAGTTTTAGAACCTGATTCACTCCACTACGTTTTGACCATTATTGTTACTTTCAAAGCTTTTGCAGAAGGAGAAAACAGCTAAAACGGACTGAATGAAGAATGCTTTAGCTTTTACTGTTTCCATCAAGCAAATGACCTTTTTTCATCATTATCATTATGGTATGAAGGTTTAGGTTTAGTTTTAGAACCTGATTCACTCAACTACGTTTTGACCATTATTGTTAGTTTCAAAACATTTGCAGAAGGAGAAACAACTAAAACGGAATCTAATGAATAATGCTCTAGCTTACACTGTTTCCATCAAGCAAATTACCTTTTTTCATCATTATCATTATGGTATGAAGGATTAGGTATAGTTTCAGAAGCTGATTCACTCAACTACGTTTTGACCATTATTGTTACTTTCAAAGCTTTTGCAGAAGGAGAAAACAGCTAAAACGGACTGTATGAAGAATGCTTTAGCTTACACTGTTTCCATCAAGCAAATTACCTTTTTTCATCATTATCATTATGGTATGAAGGATTAGGTATAGTTTCAGAAGCTGATTCACTCAACTACGTTTTGACCATTATTGTTACTTTCAAAGCTTTTGAAAGAAACGTTTTTACCATTATTGTTACTTTCAAAGCTTTTGCAGAAGGAGAAACAGCTAAAACGGAATCTAATGAATAATACTCTAGCTTACACTGTTTCCATCAAGCAAATTACCTTTTTACATCATTATCAATATGGTATGAAGGATTTGGTTTAGTTTTAAAACCTGATTCACTCAACTACGTTTTGACCTTTATTGTTACTTTTAAAGCTTTTGAAAGTAACGTTTTTACCATTATTGTTACTTTCAAAGCTTTTGCAGAAGGAGAAACAGCTAAAACGGAATCTAATGAATAATGCTCTAGCTTACACTGTTTCCATCAAGCAAATTACCTTTTTTCATCATTATCATTATGGTATGAAGGATTAGGTATAGTTTCAGAAGCTGATTCACTCAACTACGTTTTGACCATTATTGTTACTTTCAAAGCTTTTGCAGAAGGAGTTAACAGCTAAAACGGACTGTAGGAGGAATGCTTTAGCTTACACTGTTTCCATCAAGCAAAGGACCTTTTTTCATCATTATCATTATGGTATGAAGGATTAGGTTTAGTTTTAGAATCTGATTCACTCAACTACGTTTTTACCATTATTGTTACTTTCAAAGCTTTTGCAGAAGGAGAAACAGCTAAAACGGAATCTAATGAATAATGCTTTAGCTTACACTGTTTCCATCAAGCCAATGACCTTTTTTCATCATTATCATTATGGTATGAAGGATTAGGTTTAGTTTTAGAACCTGATTCACTCAACTACGTTTTGACCATTATTGTTACTTTCAAAGCTTTTGCAGAAGGAGAAACAGCTAAAACGAAATCTAATGAATAATGCTTTAGCTTTTACTGTTTCCATCAAGCAAAGGACCTTTTTTCATCATTATCATTATGGTATGAAGGATTAGGTATAGTTTCAGAATCTGATTCACTCAACTACGTTTTGACCATTATTGTTACTTTCAAAGCTTTTGCAGAAGGAGTTAACAGCTAAAACGGACTGTAGGAGGAATGCTTTAGCTTACACTGTTTCCATCAAGCAAAGGACCTTTTTTCATCATTATCATTATGGTATGAAGGATTAGGTCTAGTTTTAGAATCTGATTCACTCAACTACGTTTTGACCATTATTGTTAGTTTCAAAGCTTTTGCAGAAGGAGAAACAGCTAAAACGGAATCTAATGAATAATGCTTTAGCTTACACTGTTTCCATCAAGCCAATGACCTTTTTTCATCATTATCATTATGGTATGAAGGATTAGGTTTAGTTTTAGAACCTGATTCACTCAACTACGTTTTGACCATTATTGTTACTTTCAAAGCTTTTGCAGAAGGAGAAACAGCTAAAACGAAATCTAATGAATAATGCTTTAGCTTTTACTGTTTCCATCAAGCAAAGGACCTTTTTTCATCATTATCATTATGGTATGAAGGATTAGGTATAGTTTCAGAATCTGATTCACTCAACTACGTTTTGACCATTATTGTTACTTTCAAAGCTTTTGCAGAAGGAGAAACAGATAAAACGAAATCTAATGAATAATGCTTTAGCTTTTACTGTTTCCATCAAGCAAATTACCTTTTTTCATCATTATCATTATGGTATGAAGGATTAGGTATAGTTTCAGAATCTGATTCACTCAACTACGTTTTGACCATTATTGTTACTTTCAAAGCTTTTGAAAGAAACGTTTTTACCATTATTGTTACTTTCAAAGCTTTTGCAGAAGGAGAAACAGCTAAAACGGAATCTAATGAATAATACTCTAGCTTACACTGTTTCCATCAAGCAAATTACCTTTTTACATCATTATCAATATGGTATGAAGGATTTGGTTTAGTTTTAAAACCTGATTCACTCAACTACGTTTTGACCTTTATTGTTACTTTTAAAGCTTTTGAAAGTAACGTTTTTACCATTATTGTTACTTTCAAAGCTTTTGCAGAAGGAGAAACAGCTAAAACGGAATCTAATGAATAATGCTCTAGCTTACACTGTTTCCATCAAGCAAATTACCTTTTTTCATCATTATCATTATGGTATGAAGGATTAGGTATAGTTTCAGAAGCTGATTCACTCAACTACGTTTTGACCATTATTGTTACTTTCAAAGCTTTTGCAGAAGGAGTTAACAGCTAAAACGGACTGTAGGAGGAATGCTTTAGCTTACACTGTTTCCATCAAGCAAAGGACCTTTTTTCATCATTATCATTATGGTATGAAGGATTAGGTTTAGTTTTAGAATCTGATTCACTCAACTACGTTTTTACCATTATTGTTACTTTCAAAGCTTTTGCAGAAGGAGAAACAGCTAAAACGGAATCTAATGAATAATGCTTTAGCTTACACTGTTTCCATCAAGCCAATGACCTTTTTTCATCATTATCATTATGGTATGAAGGATTAGGTTTAGTTTTAGAACCTGATTCACTCAACTACGTTTTGACCATTATTGTTACTTTCAAAGCTTTTGCAGAAGGAGAAACAGCTAAAACGAAATCTAATGAATAATGCTTTAGCTTTTACTGTTTCCATCAAGCAAAGGACCTTTTTTCATCATTATCATTATGGTATGAAGGATTAGGTATAGTTTCAGAATCTGATTCACTCAACTACGTTTTGACCATTATTGTTACTTTCAAAGCTTTTGCAGAAGGAGAAACAGATAAAACGAAATCTAATGAATAATGCTTTAGCTTTTACTGTTTCCATCAAGCAAATTACCTTTTTTCATCATTATCATTATGGTATGAAGGATTAGGTATAGTTTCAGAATCTGATTCACTCAACTACGTTTTGACCATTATTGTTACTTTCAAAGCTTTTGCAGAAGGAGAAACAGATAAAACGAAATCTAATGAATAATGCTTTAGCTTTTACTGTTTCCATCAAGCAAATTACCTTTTTTCATCATTATCATTATGGTATGAAGGATTGGGTATAGTTTCAGAATCTGATTCACTCAACTACGTTTTTACCATTATTGTTACTTTCAAAGCTTTTGCAGAAGGAGAAAACAGCTAAAACGGACTGTATGAAGAATGCATTAGCTTACACTGTTTCCATCAAGCCAATGACCTTTTTTCATAATTATCATTATGGTATGAAGGATGATGTTTAGTTTTAGAACCTGATTCACTCAACTACGTTTTTACAATTATTGTTACTTTCAAAGCTTTTGCAGAAGGAGAAAACAGCTAAAACGGACTGTATGAAGAATGCTTTAGCTTACACTGTTTCCATCAAGCCAATGACCTTTTTTCATCATTATCATTATGGTATGAAGGATGATGTTTAGTTTTAGAACCTGATTCACTCAACTACGTTTTTACAATTATTGTTACTTTCAAAGCTTTTGCAGAAGGAGAAAACAGCTAAAACGGACTGAATGAAGAATGCTTTAGCTTTTACTGTTTCCATCAAGCAAATGACCTTTTTTCATCATTATCATTATGGTATGAAGGATGATGTTTAGTTTTAGAACCTGATTCACTCAACTACGTTTTTACAATTATTGTTACTTTCAAAGCTTTTGCAGAAGGAGAAAACAGCTAAAACGGACTGTATGAAGAATGCTTTAGCTTACACTGTTTCCATCAAGCAAATTACCTTTTTTCATCATTATCATTATGGTATGAAGGATTAGGTATAGTTTCAGAAGCTGATTCACTCAACTACGTTTTGACCATTATTGTTACTTTCAAAGCTTTTGCAGAAGGAGAAACAGATAAAACGAAATCTAATGAATAATGCTTTAGCTTTTACTGTTTCCATCAAGCAAATTACCTTTTTTCATCATTATCATTATGGTATGAAGGATTAGGTATAGTTTCAGAATCTGATTCACTCAACTACGTTTTGACCATTATTGTTACTTTCAAAGCTTTTGCAGAAGGAGAAACAGCTAAAACGGAATCTAATGAATAATACTCTAGCTTACACTGTTTCCATCAAGCAAATTACCTTTTTTCATCATTATCAATATGGTATGAAGGATTTGGTTTAGTTTTAAAACCTGATTCACTCAACTACGTTTTGACCTTTATTGTTACTTTTAAAGCTTTTGAAAGTAACGTTTTTACCATTATTGTTACTTTCAAAGCTTTTGCAGAAGGAGAAACAGCTAAAACGGAATCTAATGAATAATGCGCTAGCTTACACTGTTTCCATCAAGCAAATTACCTTTTTTCATCATTATCATTATGGTATGAAGGATTAGGTATAGTTTCAGAAGCTGATTCACTCAACTACGTTTTGACCATTATTGTTACTTTCAAAGCTTTTGCAGAAGGAGAAACAGCTAAAACGAAATCTAATGAATAACACTTTAGCTTACACGGTTTCCATCAAGCAAAGGACCTTTTTTCATCATTATCATTATGGTATGAAGGATTAGGTAAAGTTTTAGAACCTGATACACTCAACTACGTTTTGACCATTATTGTTACTTTCAAAGCTTTTGCAGAAGGAGTTAACAGCTAAAACGGACTGTAAGAGGAATGCTTTAGCTTACACTGTTTCCATCAAGCAAAGGACCTTTTTTCATCATTATCATTATGGTATGAAGGATTAGGTTTAGTTTTAGAACCTGATTCACTCAACTACGTTTTGACCATTATTGTTACTTTCAAAGCTTTTGCAGAAGGAGAAAACAGCTAAAACGGACTGAATGAAGAATGCTTTAGCTTTTACTGTTTCCATCAAGCAAATGACCTTTTTTCACAATTTTCATCATGGTATGATGGATGAGGTTTAGTTTTAGAACCTGATTCACTCCACTACGTTTTGACCATTATTGTTACTTTCAAAACATTTGCAGAAGGAGAAACAACTAAAACGGAATCTAATGAATAATGCTCTAGCTTACACTGTTTCCATCAAGCAAATTACCTTTTTTCATCATTATCATTATGGTATGAAGGATTAGGTATAGTTTCAGAAGCTGATTCACTCAACTACGTTTTGACCATTATTGTTACTTTCAAAGCTTTTGCAGAAGGAGAAAACAGCTAAAACGGACTGTATGAAGAATGCTTTAGCTTACACTGTTTCCATCAAGCAAATTACCTTTTTTCATCATTATCATTATGGTATGAAGGATTAGGTATAGTTTCAGAAGCTGATTCACTCAACTACGTTTTGACCATTATTGTTACTTTCAAAGCTTTTGCAGAAGGAGAAACAGCTAAAACGGAATCTAATGAATAATACTCTAGCTTACACTGTTTCCATCAAGCAAATTACCTTTTTTCATCATTATCAATATGGTATGAAGGATTTGGTTTAGTTTTAAAACCTGATTCACTCAACTACGTTTTGACCTTTTTTGTTACTTTTAAAGCTTTTGAAAGTAACGTTTTTACCATTATTGTTACTTTCAAAGCTTTTGCAGAAGGAGAAACAGCTAAAACGGAATCTAATGAATAATGCTCTAGCTTACACTGTTTCCATCAAGCAAATTACCTTTTTTCATCATTATCATTATGGTATGAAGGATTAGGTATAGTTTCAGAAGCTGATTCACTCAACTACGTTTTGACCATTATTGTTACTTTCAAAGCTTTTGCAGAAGGAGTTAACAGCTAAAACGGACTGTAGGAGGAATGCTTTAGCTTACACTGTTTCCATCAAGCAAAGGACCTTTTTTCATCATTATCATTATGGTATGAAGGATTAGGTCTAGTTTTAGAATCTGATTCACTCAACTACGTTTTGACCATTATTGTTAGTTTCAAAGCTTTTGCAGAAGGAGAAACAGCTAAAACGGAATCTAATGAATAATGCTTTAGCTTACACTGTTTCCATCAAGCCAATGACCTTTTTTCATCATTATCATTATGGTATGAAGGACTAGGTTTAGTTTTAGAACCTGATTCACTCAACTACGTTTTGACCATTATTGTTACTTTCAAAGCTTTTGCAGAAGGAGAAACAGCTAAAACGAAATCTAATGAATAATGCTTTAGCTTTTACTGTTTCCATCAAGCAAAGGACCTTTTTTCATCATTATCATTATGGTATGAAGGATTAGGTATAGTTTCAGAATCTGATTCACTCAACTACGTTTTGACCATTATTGTTACTTTCAAAGCTTTTGCAGAAGGAGAAACAGATAAAACGAAATCTAATGAATAATGCTTTAGCTTTTACTGTTTCCATCAAGCAAATTACCTTTTTTCATCATTATCATTATGGTATGAAGGATTAGGTATAGTTTCAGAATCTGATTCACTCAACTACGTTTTGACCATTATTGTTACTTTCAAAGCTTTTGAAAGAAACGTTTTTACCATTATTGTTACTTTCAAAGCTTTTGCAGAAGGAGAAACAGCTAAAACGGAATCTAATGAATAATACTCTAGCTTACACTGTTTCCATCAAGCAAATTACCTTTTTACATCATTATCAATATGGTATGAAGGATTTGGTTTAGTTTTAAAACCTGATTCACTCAACTACGTTTTGACCTTTATTGTTACTTTTAAAGCTTTTGAAAGTAACGTTTTTACCATTATTGTTACTTTCAAAGCTTTTGCAGAAGGAGAAACAGCTAAAACGGAATCTAATGAATAATGCTCTAGCTTACACTGTTTCCATCAAGCAAATTACCTTTTTTCATCATTATCATTATGGTATGAAGGATTAGGTTTAGTTTTAGAATCTGATTCACTCAACTACGTTTTTACAATTATTGTTACTTTCAAAGCTTTTGCAGAAGGAGAAAACAGCTAAAACGGACTGTATGAAGAATGCTTTAGCTTACACTGTTTCCATCAAGCCAATGACCTTTTGTCATCATTATCATTATGGTATGAAGGATGATGTTTAGTTTTAGAACCTGATTCACTCAACTACGTTTTTACAATTATTGTTACTTTCAAAGCTTTTGCAGAAGGAGAAAACAGCTAAAACGGACTGAATGAAGAATGCTTTAGCTTTTACTGTTTCCATCAAGCAAATGACCTTTTTTCATCATTATCATTATGGTATGAAGGTTTAGGTTTAGTTTTAGAACCTGATTCACTCAACTACGTTTTGACCATTATTGTTAGTTTCAAAACATTTGCAGAAGGAGAAACAACTAAAACGGAATCTAATGAATAATGCTCTAGCTTACACTGTTTCCATCAAGCAAATTACCTTTTTTCATCATTATCATTATGGTATGAAGGATTAGGTATAGTTTCAGAAGCTGATTCACTCAACTACGTTTTGACCATTATTGTTACTTTCAAAGCTTTTGCAGAAGGAGAAAACAGCTAAAACGGACTGTATGAAGAATGCTTTAGCTTACACTGTTTCCATCAAGCAAATTACCTTTTTTCATCATTATCATTATGGTATGAAGGATTAGGTATAGTTTCAGAAGCTGATTCACTCAACTACGTTTTGACCATTATTGTTACTTTCAAAGCTTTTGCAGAAGGAGAAACAGCTAAAACGGAATCTAATGAATAATACTCTAGCTTACACTGTTTCCATCAAGCAAATTACCTTTTTTCATCATTATCAATATGGTATGAAGGATTTGGTTTAGTTTTAAAACCTGATTCACTCAACTACGTTTTGACCTTTTTTGTTACTTTTAAAGCTTTTGAAAGTAACGTTTTTACCATTATTGTTACTTTCAAAGCTTTTGCAGAAGGAGAAACAGCTAAAACGGAATCTAATGAATAATGCTCTAGCTTACACTGTTTCCATCAAGCAAATTACCTTTTTTCATCATTATCATTATGGTATGAAGGATTAGGTATAGTTTCAGAAGCTGATTCACTCAACTACGTTTTGACCATTATTGTTACTTTCAAAGCTTTTGCAGAAGGAGTTAACAGCTAAAACGGACTGTAGGAGGAATGCTTTAGCTTACACTGTTTCCATCAAGCAAAGGACCTTTTTTCATCATTATCATTATGGTATGAAGGATTAGGTCTAGTTTTAGAATCTGATTCACTCAACTACGTTTTGACCATTATTGTTAGTTTCAAAGCTTTTGCAGAAGGAGAAACAGCTAAAACGGAATCTAATGAATAATGCTTTAGCTTACACTGTTTCCATCAAGCCAATGACCTTTTTTCATCATTATCATTATGGTATGAAGGATTAGGTTTAGTTTTAGAACCTGATTCACTCAACTACGTTTTGACCATTATTGTTACTTTCAAAGCTTTTGCAGAAGGAGAAACAGCTAAAACGAAATCTAATGAATAATGCTTTAGCTTTTACTGTTTCCATCAAGCAAAGGACCTTTTTTCATCATTATCATTATGGTATGAAGGATTAGGTATAGTTTCAGAATCTGATTCACTCAACTACGTTTTGACCATTATTGTTACTTTCAAAGCTTTTGCAGAAGGAGAAACAGATAAAACGAAATCTAATGAATAATGCTTTAGCTTTTACTGTTTCCATCAAGCAATGTACCTTTTTTCATCATTATCATTATGGTATGAAGGATTAGGTATAGTTTCAGAATCTGATTCACTCAACTACGTTTTGACCATTATTGTTACTTTCAAAGCTTTTGAAAGAAACGTTTTTACCATTAT
This sequence comes from Pungitius pungitius, assembly GCF_949316345.1. Lineage (NCBI taxonomy): Eukaryota > Metazoa > Chordata > Actinopteri > Perciformes > Gasterosteidae > Pungitius > Pungitius pungitius. Next base: position 933,101 of record NW_026909893.1, on the reverse strand, counting down.
TGTTACTTTCAAAGCTTTTGCAGAAGGAGAAACAGCTAAAACGGAATCTAATGAATAATACTCTAGCTTACACTGTTTCCATCAAGCCGATGACCTTTTTTCATCATTATCATTATGGTATGAAGGATTAGGTTTAGTTTTAGAACCTGATTAACTCAACTACGTTTTAAACATTATTGTTACTTTCAAAGCTTTTGCAGAAGGAGTTAACAGCTAAAACGGACTGTAGGAGGAATGCTTTAGCTTTTACTGTTTCCATCAAGCAAATTACCTTTTTTCATCATTATCATTATGGTATGAAGGTTTAGGTTTAGTTTTAGAACCTGATTCACTCAACTACGTTTTGACCATTATTGTTAGTTTCAAAGCTTTTGCAGAAGGAGAAACAGCTAAAACGGAATCTAATGAATAATGCTTTAGCTTACACTGTTTCCATCAAGCCAATGAGATTTTTTCATCATTATCATTATGGTATGAAGGATTAGGTTTTGTTTTAGAACCTGATTCACTCAACTACGTTTTGACCATTATTGTTACTTTCAAAGCTTTTGCAGAAGGAGAAAACAGCTAAAACGGACTGTATGAAGAATGCTTTAGCTTACACTGTTTCCATCAAGCAAATTACCTTTTTTCATCATTATCATTATGGTATGAAGGATTAGGTTTAGTTTTAGAACCTGATTAACTCAACTACGTTTTAAACATTATTGTTACTTTCAAAGCTTTTGCAGAAGGAGAAAACAGCTAAAACGGACTGTAAGAGGAAGGCTTTAACTTTCACTATAATTATCAAGCAAATGACCTTTTTTCACAATTTTCATCATGGTATGATGGATGAGGTTTAGTTTTAGAACCTGATTCACTCCACTACGTTTTGACCATTATTGTTACTTTCAAAGCTTTTGCAGAAGGAGAAAACAGCTAAAACGGACTGAATGAAGAATGCTTTAGCTTTTACTGTTTCCATCAAGCAAATGACCTTTTTTCATCATTATCATTATGGTATGAAGGTTTAGGTTTAGTTTTAGAACCTGATTCACTCAACTACGTTTTGACCATTATTGTTAGTTTCAAAACATTTGCAGAAGGAGAAACAACTAAAACGGAATCTAATGAATAATGCTCTAGCTTACACTGTTTCCATCAAGCAAATTACCTTTTTTCATCATTATCATTATGGTATGAAGGATTAGGTATAGTTTCAGAAGCTGATTCACTCAACTACGTTTTGACCATTATTGTTACTTTCAAAGCTTTTGCAGAAGGAGAAAACAGCTAAAACGGACTGAATGAAGAATGCTTTAGCTTTTACTGTTTCCATCAAGCAAATCAACATTTTTCATCATTATCATTATGGTATGAAGGTTTAGGTTTAGTTTTAGAACCTGATTCACTCAACTACGTTTTGACCATTATTGTTAGTTTCAAAACATTTGCAGAAGGAGAAACAACTAAAACGGAATCTAATGAATAATGCTCTAGCTTACACTGTTTCCATCAAGCAAATTACCTTTTTTCATCATTATCATTATGGTATGAAGGATTAGGTATAGTTTCAGAAGCTGATTCACTCAACTACGTTTTGACCATTATTGTTACTTTCAAAGCTTTTGCAGAAGGAGAAAACAGCTAAAACGGACTGTATGAAGAATGCTTTAGCTTACACTGTTTCCATCAAGCAAATTACCTTTTTTCATCATTATCATTATGGTATGAAGGATTAGGTATAGTTTCAGAAGCTGATTCACTCAACTACGTTTTGACCATTATTGTTACTTTCAAAGCTTTTGCAGAAGGAGAAACAGCTAAAACGGAATCTAATGAATAATACTCTAGCTTACACTGTTTCCATCAAGCAAATTACCTTTTTTCATCATTATCAATATGGTATGAAGGATTTGGTTTAGTTTTAAAACCTGATTCACTCAACTACGTTTTTACCATTATTGTTACTTTCAAAGCTTTTGCAGAAGGAGAAAACAGCTAAAACGGACTGTATGAAGAATGCTTTAGCTTACACTGTTTCCATCAAGCAAATTACCTTTTTTCATCATTATCATTATGGTATGAAGGATTAGGTTTAGTTTTAGAACCTGATTAACTCAACTACGTTTTAAACATTATTGTTACTTTCAAAGCTTTTGCAGAAGGAGTTAACAGCTAAAACGGACTGTAGGAGGAATGCTTTAGCTTTTACTGTTTCCATCAAGCAAATTACCTTTTTTCATCATTATCATTATGGTATGAAGGTTTAGGTTTAGTTTTAGAACCTGATTCACTCAACTACGTTTTGACCATTATTGTTACTTTCAAAGCTTTTGCAGAAGGAGAAAACAGCTAAAACGGACTGTAAGAGGAAGGCTTTAACTTTCACTATAATTATCAAGCAAATGACCTTTTTTCACAATTTTCATCATGGTATGATGGATGAGGTTTAGTTTTAGAACCTGATTCACTCCACTACGTTTTGACCATTATTGTTACTTTCAAAGCTTTTGCAGAAGGAGAAAACAGCTAAAACGGACTGAATGAAGAATGCATTAGCTTTTACTGTTTCCATCAAGCAAATGACCTTTTTTCATCATTATCATTATGGTATGAAGGTTTAGGTTTAGTTTTAGAACCTGATTCACTCAACTACGTTTTGACCATTATTGTTAGTTTCAAAACATTTGCAGAAGGAGAAACAACTAAAACGGAATCTAATGAATAATGCTCTAGCTTACACTGTTTCCATCAAGCAAATTACCTTTTTTCATCATTATCATTATGGTATGAAGGATTAGGTATAGTTTCAGAAGCTGATTCACTCAACTACGTTTTGACCATTATTGTTACTTTCAAAGCTTTTGCAGAAGGAGAAACAGCTAAAACGGAATCTAATGAATAATACTCTAGCTTACACTGTTTCCATCAAGCAAATTACCTTTTTTCATCATTATCAATATGGTATGAAGGATTTGGTTTAGTTTTAAAACCTGATTCACTCAACTACGTTTTGACCTTTTTTGTTACTTTTAAAGCTTTTGAAAGTAACGTTTTTACCATTATTGTTACTTTCAAAGCTTTTGCAGAAGGAGAAACAGCTAAAACGGAATCTAATGAATAATGCTCTAGCTTACACTGTTTCCATCAAGCAAATTACCTTTTTTCATCATTATCATTATGGTATGAAGGATTAGGTATAGTTTCAGAAGCTGATTCACTCAACTACGTTTTGACCATTATTGTTACTTTCAAAGCTTTTGCAGAAGGAGTTAACAGCTAAAACGGACTGTAGGAGGAATGCTTTAGCTTACACTGTTTCCATCAAGCAAAGGACCTTTTTTCATCATTATCATTATGGTATGAAGGATTAGGTTTAGTTTTAGAATCTGATTCACTCAACTACGTTTTTACCATTATTGTTACTTTCAAAGCTTTTGCAGAAGGAGAAAACAGCTAAAACGGACTGTATGAAGAATGCTTTAGCTTACACTGTTTCCATCAAGCAAATTACCTTTTTTCATCATTATCATTATGGTATGAAGGATTAGGTTTAGTTTTAGAACCTGATTAACTCAACTACGTTTTAAACATTATTGTTACTTTCAAAGCTTTTGCAGAAGGAGTTAACAGCTAAAACGGACTGTAGGAGGAATGCTTTAGCTTTTACTGTTTCCATCAAGCAAATTACCTTTTTTCATCATTATCATTATGGTATGAAGGTTTAGGTTTAGTTTTAGAACCTGATTCACTCAACTACGTTTTGACCATTATTGTTAGTTTCAAAGCATTTGCAGAAGGAGAAACAGCTAAAACGGAATCTAATGAATAATGCTTTAGCTTACACTGTTTCCATCAAGCCAATGAGATTTTTTCATCATTATCATTATGGTATGAAGGATTAGGTTTTGTTTTAGAACCTGATTCACTCAACTACGTTTTGACCATTATTGTTACTTTCAAAGCTTTTGCAGAAGGAGAAAACAGCTAAAACGGACTGTATGAAGAATGCTTTAGCTTACACTGTTTCCATCAAGCAAATTACCTTTTTTCATCATTATCATTATGGTATGAAGGATTAGGTTTAGTTTTAGAACCTGATTAACTCAACTACGTTTTAAACATTATTGTTACTTTCAAAGCTTTTGCAGAAGGAGAAAACAGCTAAAACGGACTGTAAGAGGAAGGCTTTAACTTTCACTATAATTATCAAGCAAATGACCTTTTTTCACAATTTTCATCATGGTATGATGGATGAGGTTTAGTTTTAGAACCTGATTCACTCCACTACGTTTTGACCATTATTGTTACTTTCAAAGCTTTTGCAGAAGGAGAAAACAGCTAAAACGGACTGAATGAAGAATGCTTTAGCTTTTACTGTTTCCATCAAGCAAATGACCTTTTTTCATCATTATCATTATGGTATGAAGGTTTAGGTTTAGTTTTAGAACCTGATTCACTCAACTACGTTTTGACCATTATTGTTAGTTTCAAAACATTTGCAGAAGGAGAAACAACTAAAACGGAATCTAATGAATAATGCTCTAGCTTACACTGTTTCCATCAAGCAAATTACCTTTTTTCATCATTATCATTATGGTATGAAGGATTAGGTATAGTTTCAGAAGCTGATTCACTCAACTACGTTTTGACCATTATTGTTACTTTCAAAGCTTTTGCAGAAGGAGAAAACAGCTAAAACGGACTGTATGAAGAATGCTTTAGCTTACACTGTTTCCATCAAGCAAATTACCTTTTTTCATCATTATCATTATGGTATGAAGGATTAGGTATAGTTTCAGAAGCTGATTCACTCAACTACGTTTTGACCATTATTGTTACTTTCAAAGCTTTTGCAGAAGGAGAAACAGCTAAAACGGAATCTAATGAATAATACTCTAGCTTACACTGTTTCCATCAAGCAAATTACCTTTTTTCATCATTATCAATATGGTATGAAGGATTTGGTTTAGTTTTAAAACCTGATTCACTCAACTACGTTTTGACCTTTTTTGTTACTTTTAAAGCTTTTGAAAGTAACGTTTTTACCATTATTGTTACTTTCAAAGCTTTTGCAGAAGGAGAAACAGCTAAAACGGAATCTAATGAATAATGCTCTAGCTTACACTGTTTCCATCAAGCAAATTACCTTTTTTCATCATTATCATTATGGTATGAAGGATTAGGTATAGTTTCAGAAGCTGATTCACTCAACTACGTTTTGACCATTATTGTTACTTTCAAAGCTTTTGCAGAAGGAGTTAACAGCTAAAACGGACTGTAGGAGGAATGCTTTAGCTTACACTGTTTCCATCAAGCAAAGGACCTTTTTTCATCATTATCATTATGGTATGAAGGATTAGGTATAGTTTCAGAAGCTGATTCACTCAACTACGTTTTGACCATTATTGTTACTTTCAAAGCTTTTGCAGAAGGAGAAACAGCTAAAACGGAATCTAATGAATAATACTCTAGCTTACACTGTTTCCATCAAGCAAATTACCTTTTTTCATCATTATCAATATGGTATGAAGGATTTGGTTTAGTTTTAAAACCTGATTCACTCAACTACGTTTTGACCTTTTTTGTTACTTTTAAAGCTTTTGAAAGTAACGTTTTTACCATTATTGTTACTTTCAAAGCTTTTGCAGAAGGAGAAACAGCTAAAACGGAATCTAATGAATAATGCTCTAGCTTACACTGTTTCCATCAAGCAAATTACCTTTTTTCATCATTATCATTATGGTATGAAGGATTAGGTATAGTTTCAGAAGCTGATTCACTCAACTACGTTTTGACCATTATTGTTACTTTCAAAGCTTTTGCAGAAGGAGTTAACAGCTAAAACGGACTGTAGGAGGAATGCTTTAGCTTACACTGTTTACATCAAGCAAAGGACCTTTTTTCATCATTATCATTATGGTATGAAGGATTAGGTTTAGTTTTAGAATCTGATTCACTCAACTACGTTTTGACCATTATTGTTACTTTCAAAGCTTTTGCAGAAGGAGTTAACAGCTAAAACGGACTGTAGGAGGAATGCTTTAGCTTACACTGTTTCCATCAAGCAAAGGACCTTTTTTCATCATTATCATTATGGTATGAAAGATTAGGTATAGTTTCCGAAGCTGATTCACTCAACTACGTTTTGACCATTATTGTTACTTTCAAAGCTTTTGCAGAAGGAGAAAACAGCTAAAACGGACTGTATGAAGAATGCTTTAGCTTACACTGTTTCCATCAAGCAAATTACCTTTTTTCATCATTATCATTATGGTATGAAGGATTAGGTATAGTTTCAGAATCTGATTCACTCAACTACGTTTTGACCATTATTGTTACTTTCAAAGCTTTTGAAAGTAACGTTTTTACCATTATTGTTACTTTCAAAGCTTTTGCAGAAGGAGAGACAGCTAAAACGGAATCTAATGAATAATACTCTAGCTTACACTGTTTCCATCAAGCAAATTACCTTTTTTCATCATTATCATTATGGTATGAAAGATTAGGTATAGTTTCAGAAGCTGAATCACTCAACTACGTTTTGACCATTATTGTTACTTTCAAAGCTTTTGCAGAAGGAGAAACAGCTAAAACGGAATCTAATGAATAATGCTCTAGCTTACACTGTTTCCATCAAGCAAATTACCTTTTTTCATCATTATCAATATGGTATGAAGGATTTGGTTTAGTTTTAAAACCTGATTCACTCAACTACGTTTTTACCATTATTGTTACTTTCAAAGCTTTTGCAGAAGGAGAAAACAGCTAAAACGGACTGTATGAAGAATGCTTTAGCTTACACTGTTTCCATCAAGCAAATTACCTTTTTTCATCATTATCATTATGGTATGAAGGATTAGGTTTAGTTTTAGAACCTGATTAACTCAACTACGTTTTAAACATTATTGTTACTTTCAAAGCTTTTGCAGAAGGAGTTAACAGCTAAAACGGACTGTAGGAGGAATGCTTTAGCTTTTACTGTTTCCATCAAGCAAATTACCTTTTTTCATCATTATCATTATGGTATGAAGGTTTAGGTTTAGTTTTAGAACCTGATTCACTCAACTACGTTTTGACCATTATTGTTACTTTCAAAGCTTTTGCAGAAGGAGAAAACAGCTAAAACGGACTGTAAGAGGAAGGCTTTAACTTTCACTATAATTATCAAGCAAATGACCTTTTTTCACAATTTTCATCATGGTATGATGGATGAGGTTTAGTTTTAGAACCTGATTCACTCCACTACGTTTTGACCATTATTGTTACTTTCAAAGCTTTTGCAGAAGGAGAAAACAGCTAAAACGGACTGAATGAAGAATGCATTAGCTTTTACTGTTTCCATCAAGCAAATGACCTTTTTTCATCATTATCATTATGGTATGAAGGTTTAGGTTTAGTTTTAGAACCTGATTCACTCAACTACGTTTTGACCATTATTGTTAGTTTCAAAACATTTGCAGAAGGAGAAACAGCTAAAACGGAATCTAATGAATAATGCGCTAGCTTACACTGTTTCCATCAAGCAAATTACCTTTTTTCATCATTATCATTATGGTATGAAGGATTAGGTATAGTTTCAGAAGCTGATTCACTCAACTACGTTTTGACCATTATTGTTACTTTCAAAGCTTTTGCAGAAGGAGAAACAGCTAAAACGAAATCTAATGAATAACACTTTAGCTTACACGGTTTCCATCAAGCAAAGGACCTTTTTTCATCATTATCATTATGGTATGAAGGATTAGGTAAAGTTTTAGAACCTGATACACTCAACTACGTTTTGACCATTATTGTTACTTTCAAAGCTTTTGCAGAAGGAGTTAACAGCTAAAACGGACTGTAAGAGGAATGCTTTAGCTTACACTGTTTCCATCAAGCAAAGGACCTTTTTTCATCATTATCATTATGGTATGAAGGATTAGGTTTAGTTTTAGAACCTGATTCACTCAACTACGTTTTGACCATTATTGTTACTTTCAAAGCTTTTGCAGAAGGAGAAAACAGCTAAAACGGACTGAATGAAGAATGCTTTAGCTTTTACTGTTTCCATCAAGCAAATGACCTTTTTTCACAATTTTCATCATGGTATGATGGATGAGGTTTAGTTTTAGAACCTGATTCACTCCACTACGTTTTGACCATTATTGTTACTTTCAAAACATTTGCAGAAGGAGAAACAACTAAAACGGAATCTAATGAATAATGCTCTAGCTTACACTGTTTCCATCAAGCAAATTACCTTTTTTCATCATTATCATTATGGTATGAAGGATTAGGTATAGTTTCAGAAGCTGATTCACTCAACTACGTTTTGACCATTATTGTTACTTTCAAAGCTTTTGCAGAAGGAGAAAACAGCTAAAACGGACTGTATGAAGAATGCTTTAGCTTACACTGTTTCCATCAAGCAAATTACCTTTTTTCATCATTATCATTATGGTATGAAGGATTAGGTATAGTTTCAGAAGCTGATTCACTCAACTACGTTTTGACCATTATTGTTACTTTCAAAGCTTTTGCAGAAGGAGAAACAGCTAAAACGGAATCTAATGAATAATACTCTAGCTTACACTGTTTCCATCAAGCAAATTACCTTTTTTCATCATTATCAATATGGTATGAAGGATTTGGTTTAGTTTTAAAACCTGATTCACTCAACTACGTTTTGACCTTTTTTGTTACTTTTAAAGCTTTTGAAAGTAACGTTTTTACCATTATTGTTACTTTCAAAGCTTTTGCAGAAGGAGAAACAGCTAAAACGGAATCTAATGAATAATGCTCTAGCTTACACTGTTTCCATCAAGCAAATTACCTTTTTTCATCATTATCATTATGGTATGAAGGATTAGGTATAGTTTCAGAAGCTGATTCACTCAACTACGTTTTGACCATTATTGTTACTTTCAAAGCTTTTGCAGAAGGAGTTAACAGCTAAAACGGACTGTAGGAGGAATGCTTTAGCTTACACTGTTTCCATCAAGCAAAGGACCTTTTTTCATCATTATCATTATGGTATGAAGGATTAGGTCTAGTTTTAGAATCTGATTCACTCAACTACGTTTTGACCATTATTGTTAGTTTCAAAGCTTTTGCAGAAGGAGAAACAGCTAAAACGGAATCTAATGAATAATGCTTTAGCTTACACTGTTTCCATCAAGCCAATGACCTTTTTTCATCATTATCATTATGGTATGAAGGACTAGGTTTAGTTTTAGAACCTGATTCACTCAACTACGTTTTGTCCATTATTGTTACTTTCAAAGCTTTTGCAGAAGGAGAAACAGCTAAAACGAAATCTAATGAATAATGCTTTAGCTTTTACTGTTTCCATCAAGCAAAGGACCTTTTTTCATCATTATCATTATGGTATGAAGGATTAGGTATAGTTTCAGAATCTGATTCACTCAACTACGTTTTGACCATTATTGTTACTTTCAAAGCTTTTGCAGAAGGAGAAACAGATAAAACGAAATCTAATGAATAATGCTTTAGCTTTTACTGTTTCCATCAAGCAAATTACCTTTTTTCATCATTATCATTATGGTATGAAGGATTAGGTATAGTTTCAGAATCTGATTCACTCAACTACGTTTTGACCATTATTGTTACTTTCAAAGCTTTTGAAAGAAACGTTTTTACCATTATTGTTACTTTCAAAGCTTTTGCAGAAGGAGAAACAGCTAAAACGGAATCTAATGAATAATACTCTAGCTTACACTGTTTCCATCAAGCAAATTACCTTTTTACATCATTATCAATATGGTATGAAGGATTTGGTTTAGTTTTAAAACCTGATTCACTCAACTACGTTTTGACCTTTATTGTTACTTTTAAAGCTTTTGAAAGTAACGTTTTTACCATTATTGTTACTTTCAAAGCTTTTGCAGAAGGAGAAACAGCTAAAACGGAATCTAATGAATAATGCTCTAGCTTACACTGTTTCCATCAAGCAAATTACCTTTTTTCATCATTATCATTATGGTATGAAGGATTAGGTTTAGTTTTAGAATCTGATTCACTCAACTACGTTTTTACAATTATTGTTACTTTCAAAGCTTTTGCAGAAGGAGAAAACAGCTAAAACGGACTGTATGAAGAATGCTTTAGCTTACACTGTTTCCATCAAGCCAATGACCTTTTGTCATCATTATCATTATGGTATGAAGGATGATGTTTAGTTTTAGAACCTGATTCACTCAACTACGTTTTTACAATTATTGTTACTTTCAAAGCTTTTGCAGAAGGAGAAAACAGCTAAAACGGACTGAATGAAGAATGCTTTAGCTTTTACTGTTTCCATCAAGCAAATGACCTTTTTTCATCATTATCATTATGGTATGAAGGTTTAGGTTTAGTTTTAGAACCTGATTCACTCAACTACGTTTTGACCATTATTGTTAGTTTCAAAACATTTGCAGAAGGAGAAACAACTAAAACGGAATCTAATGAATAATGCTCTAGCTTACACTGTTTCCATCAAGCAAATTACCTTTTTTCATCATTATCATTATGGTATGAAGGATTAGGTATAGTTTCAGAAGCTGATTCACTCAACTACGTTTTGACCATTATTGTTACTTTCAAAGCTTTTGCAGAAGGAGAAAACAGCTAAAACGGACTGTATGAAGAATGCTTTAGCTTACACTGTTTCCATCAAGCAAATTACCTTTTTTCATCATTATCATTATGGTATGAAGGATTAGGTATAGTTTCAGAAGCTGATTCACTCAACTACGTTTTGACCATTATTGTTACTTTCAAAGCTTTTGCAGAAGGAGAAACAGCTAAAACGGAATCTAATGAATAATACTCTAGCTTACACTGTTTCCATCAAGCAAATTACCTTTTTTCATCATTATCAATATGGTATGAAGGATTTGGTTTAGTTTTAAAACCTGATTCACTCAACTACGTTTTGACCTTTTTTGTTACTTTTAAAGCTTTTGAAAGTAACGTTTTTACCATTATTGTTACTTTCAAAGCTTTTGCAGAAGGAGAAACAGCTAAAACGGAATCTAATGAATAATGCTCTAGCTTACACTGTTTCCATCAAGCAAATTACCTTTTTTCATCATTATCATTATGGTATGAAGGATTAGGTATAGTTTCAGAAGCTGATTCACTCAACTACGTTTTGACCATTATTGTTACTTTCAAAGCTTTTGCAGAAGGAGTTAACAGCTAAAACGGACTGTAGGAGGAATGCTTTAGCTTACACTGTTTCCATCAAGCAAAGGACCTTTTTTCATCATTATCATTATGGTATGAAGGATTAGGTCTAGTTTTAGAATCTGATTCACTCAACTACGTTTTGACCATTATTGTTAGTTTCAAAGCTTTTGCAGAAGGAGAAACAGCTAAAACGGAATCTAATGAATAATGCTTTAGCTTACACTGTTTCCATCAAGCCAATGACCTTTTTTCATCATTATCATTATGGTATGAAGGATTAGGTTTAGTTTTAGAACCTGATTCACTCAACTACGTTTTGACCATTATTGTTACTTTCAAAGCTTTTGCAGAAGGAGAAACAGCTAAAACGAAATCTAATGAATAATGCTTTAGCTTTTACTGTTTCCATCAAGCAAAGGACCTTTTTTCATCATTATCATTATGGTATGAAGGATTAGGTATAGTTTCAGAATCTGATTCACTCAACTACGTTTTGACCATTATTGTTACTTTCAAAGCTTTTGCAGAAGGAGAAACAGATAAAACGAAATCTAATGAATAATGCTTTAGCTTTTACTGTTTCCATCAAGCAATGTACCTTTTTTCATCATTATCATTATGGTATGAAGGATTAGGTATAGTTTCAGAATCTGATTCACTCAACTACGTTTTGACCATTATTGTTACTTTCAAAGCTTTTGAAAGAAACGTTTTTACCATTATTGTTACTTTCAAAGCTTTTGCAGAAGGAGAAACAGCTAAAACGGAATCTAATGAATAATACTCTAGCTTACACTGTTTCCATCAAGCCGATGACCTTTTTTCATCATTATCATTATGGTATGATGGATGAGGTTTAGTTTTAGAACCTGATTCACTCCACTACGTTTTGACCATTATTGTTACTTTCAAAGCTTTTGCAGAAGGAGAAAACAGCTAAAACGGACTGAATGAAGAATGCTTTAGCTTTTACTGTTTCCATCAAGCAAATGACCTTTTTTCATCATTATCATTATGGTATGAAGGTTTAGGTTTAGTTTTAGAACCTGATTCACTCAACTACGTTTTGACCATTATTGTTAGTTTCAAAACATTTGCAGAAGGAGAAACAACTAAAACGGAATCTAATGAATAATGCTCTAGCTTACACTGTTTCCATCAAGCAAATTACCTTTTTTCATCATTATCATTATGGTATGAAGGATTAGGTATAGTTTCAGAAGCTGATTCACTCAACTACGTTTTGACCATTATTGTTACTTTCAAAGCTTTTGCAGAAGGAGAAAACAGCTAAAACGGACTGAATGAAGAATGCTTTAGCTTTTACTGTTTCCATCAAGCAAATCAACATTTTTCATCATTATCATTATGGTATGAAGGTTTAGGTTTAGTTTTAGAACCTGATTCACTCAACTACGTTTTGACCATTATTGTTAGTTTCAAAACATTTGCAGAAGGAGAAACAACTAAAACGGAATCTAATGAATAATGCTCTAGCTTACACTGTTTCCATCAAGCAAATTACCTTTTTTCATCATTATCATTATGGTATGAAGGATTAGGTATAGTTTCAGAAGCTGATTCACTCAACTACGTTTTGACCATTATTGTTACTTTCAAAGCTTTTGCAGAAGGAGAAAACAGCTAAAACGGACTGTATGAAGAATGCTTTAGCTTACACTGTTTCCATCAAGCAAATTACCTTTTTTCATCATTATCATTATGGTATGAAGGATTAGGTATAGTTTCAGAAGCTGATTCACTCAACTACGTTTTGACCATTATTGTTACTTTCAAAGCTTTTGCAGAAGGAGAAACAGCTAAAACGGAATCTAATGAATAATACTCTAGCTTACACTGTTTCCATCAAGCAAATTACCTTTTTTCATCATTATCAATATGGTATGAAGGATTTGGTTTAGTTTTAAAACCTGATTCACTCAACTACGTTTTTACCATTATTGTTACTTTCAAAGCTTTTGCAGAAGGAGAAAACAGCTAAAACGGACTGTATGAAGAATGCTTTAGCTTACACTGTTTCCATCAAGCAAATTACCTTTTTTCATCATTATCATTATGGTATGAAGGATTAGGTTTAGTTTTAGAACCTGATTAACTCAACTACGTTTTAAACATTATTGTTACTTTCAAAGCTTTTGCAGAAGGAGTTAACAGCTAAAACGGACTGTAGGAGGAATGCTTTAGCTTTTACTGTTTCCATCAAGCAAATTACCTTTTTTCATCATTATCATTATGGTATGAAGGTTTAGGTTTAGTTTTAGAACCTGATTCACTCAACTACGTTTTGACCATTATTGTTACTTTCAAAGCTTTTGCAGAAGGAGAAAACAGCTAAAACGGACTGTAAGAGGAAGGCTTTAACTTTCACTATAATTATCAAGCAAATGACCTTTTTTCACAATTTTCATCATGGTATGATGGATGAGGTTTAGTTTTAGAACCTGATTCACTCCACTACGTTTTGACCATTATTGTTACTTTCAAAGCTTTTGCAGAAGGAGAAAACAGCTAAAACGGACTGAATGAAGAATGCATTAGCTTTTACTGTTTCCATCAAGCAAATGACCTTTTTTCATCATTATCATTATGGTATGAAGGTTTAGGTTTAGTTTTAGAACCTGATTCACTCAACTACGTTTTGACCATTATTGTTAGTTTCAAAACATTTGCAGAAGGAGAAACAACTAAAACGGAATCTAATGAATAATGCTCTAGCTTACACTGTTTCCATCAAGCAAATTACCTTTTTTCATCATTATCATTATGGTATGAAGGATTAGGTATAGTTTCAGAAGCTGATTCACTCAACTACGTTTTGACCATTATTGTTACTTTCAAAGCTTTTGCAGAAGGAGAAACAGCTAAAACGGAATCTAATGAATAATACTCTAGCTTACACTGTTTCCATCAAGCAAATTACCTTTTTTCATCATTATCAATATGGTATGAAGGATTTGGTTTAGTTTTAAAACCTGATTCACTCAACTACGTTTTGACCTTTTTTGTTACTTTTAAAGCTTTTGAAAGTAACGTTTTTACCATTATTGTTACTTTCAAAGCTTTTGCAGAAGGAGAAACAGCTAAAACGGAATCTAATGAATAATGCTCTAGCTTACACTGTTTCCATCAAGCAAATTACCTTTTTTCATCATTATCATTATGGTATGAAGGATTAGGTATAGTTTCAGAAGCTGATTCACTCAACTACGTTTTGACCATTATTGTTACTTTCAAAGCTTTTGCAGAAGGAGTTAACAGCTAAAACGGACTGTAGGAGGAATGCTTTAGCTTACACTGTTTCCATCAAGCAAAGGACCTTTTTTCATCATTATCATTATGGTATGAAGGATTAGGTTTAGTTTTAGAATCTGATTCACTCAACTACGTTTTTACCATTATTGTTACTTTCAAAGCTTTTGCAGAAGGAGAAAACAGCTAAAACGGACTGTATGAAGAATGCTTTAGCTTACACTGTTTCCATCAAGCAAATTACCTTTTTTCATCATTATCATTATGGTATGAAGGATTAGGTTTAGTTTTAGAACCTGATTAACTCAACTACGTTTTAAACATTATTGTTACTTTCAAAGCTTTTGCAGAAGGAGTTAACAGCTAAAACGGACTGTAGGAGGAATGCTTTAGCTTTTACTGTTTCCATCAAGCAAATTACCTTTTTTCATCATTATCATTATGGTATGAAGGTTTAGGTTTAGTTTTAGAACCTGATTCACTCAACTACGTTTTGACCATTATTGTTAGTTTCAAAGCATTTGCAGAAGGAGAAACAGCTAAAACGGAATCTAATGAATAATGCTTTAGCTTACACTGTTTCCATCAAGCCAATGAGATTTTTTCATCATTATCATTATGGTATGAAGGATTAGGTTTTGTTTTAGAACCTGATTCACTCAACTACGTTTTGACCATTATTGTTACTTTCAAAGCTTTTGCAGAAGGAGAAAACAGCTAAAACGGACTGTATGAAGAATGCTTTAGCTTACACTGTTTCCATCAAGCAAATTACCTTTTTTCATCATTATCATTATGGTATGAAGGATTAGGTTTAGTTTTAGAACCTGATTAACTCAACTACGTTTTAAACATTATTGTTACTTTCAAAGCTTTTGCAGAAGGAGAAAACAGCTAAAACGGACTGTAAGAGGAAGGCTTTAACTTTCACTATAATTATCAAGCAAATGACCTTTTTTCACAATTTTCATCATGGTATGATGGATGAGGTTTAGTTTTAGAACCTGATTCACTCCACTACGTTTTGACCATTATTGTTACTTTCAAAGCTTTTGCAGAAGGAGAAAACAGCTAAAACGGACTGAATGAAGAATGCTTTAGCTTTTACTGTTTCCATCAAGCAAATGACCTTTTTTCATCATTATCATTATGGTATGAAGGTTTAGGTTTAGTTTTAGAACCTGATTCACTCAACTACGTTTTGACCATTATTGTTAGTTTCAAAACATTTGCAGAAGGAGAAACAACTAAAACGGAATCTAATGAATAATGCTCTAGCTTACACTGTTTCCATCAAGCAAATTACCTTTTTTCATCATTATCATTATGGTATGAAGGATTAGGTATAGTTTCAGAAGCTGATTCACTCAACTACGTTTTGACCATTATTGTTACTTTCAAAGCTTTTGCAGAAGGAGAAAACAGCTAAAACGGACTGTATGAAGAATGCTTTAGCTTACACTGTTTCCATCAAGCAAATTACCTTTTTTCATCATTATCATTATGGTATGAAGGATTAGGTATAGTTTCAGAAGCTGATTCACTCAACTACGTTTTGACCATTATTGTTACTTTCAAAGCTTTTGCAGAAGGAGAAACAGCTAAAACGGAATCTAATGAATAATACTCTAGCTTACACTGTTTCCATCAAGCAAATTACCTTTTTTCATCATTATCAATATGGTATGAAGGATTTGGTTTAGTTTTAAAACCTGATTCACTCAACTACGTTTTGACCTTTTTTGTTACTTTTAAAGCTTTTGAAAGTAACGTTTTTACCATTATTGTTACTTTCAAAGCTTTTGCAGAAGGAGAAACAGCTAAAACGGAATCTAATGAATAATGCTCTAGCTTACACTGTTTCCATCAAGCAAATTACCTTTTTTCATCATTATCATTATGGTATGAAGGATTAGGTATAGTTTCAGAAGCTGATTCACTCAACTACGTTTTGACCATTATTGTTACTTTCAAAGCTTTTGCAGAAGGAGTTAACAGCTAAAACGGACTGTAGGAGGAATGCTTTAGCTTACACTGTTTCCATCAAGCAAAGGACCTTTTTTCATCATTATCATTATGGTATGAAGGATTAGGTATAGTTTCAGAAGCTGATTCACTCAACTACGTTTTGACCATTATTGTTACTTTCAAAGCTTTTGCAGAAGGAGAAACAGCTAAAACGGAATCTAATGAATAATACTCTAGCTTACACTGTTTCCATCAAGCAAATTACCTTTTTTCATCATTATCAATATGGTATGAAGGATTTGGTTTAGTTTTAAAACCTGATTCACTCAACTACGTTTTGACCTTTTTTGTTACTTTTAAAGCTTTTGAAAGTAACGTTTTTACCATTATTGTTACTTTCAAAGCTTTTGCAGAAGGAGAAACAGCTAAAACGGAATCTAATGAATAATGCTCTAGCTTACACTGTTTCCATCAAGCAAATTACCTTTTTTCATCATTATCATTATGGTATGAAGGATTAGGTATAGTTTCAGAAGCTGATTCACTCAACTACGTTTTGACCATTATTGTTACTTTCAAAGCTTTTGCAGAAGGAGTTAACAGCTAAAACGGACTGTAGGAGGAATGCTTTAGCTTACACTGTTTACATCAAGCAAAGGACCTTTTTTCATCATTATCATTATGGTATGAAGGATTAGGTTTAGTTTTAGAATCTGATTCACTCAACTACGTTTTGACCATTATTGTTACTTTCAAAGCTTTTGCAGAAGGAGTTAACAGCTAAAACGGACTGTAGGAGGAATGCTTTAGCTTACACTGTTTCCATCAAGCAAAGGACCTTTTTTCATCATTATCATTATGGTATGAAAGATTAGGTATAGTTTCCGAAGCTGATTCACTCAACTACGTTTTGACCATTATTGTTACTTTCAAAGCTTTTGCAGAAGGAGAAAACAGCTAAAACGGACTGTATGAAGAATGCTTTAGCTTACACTGTTTCCATCAAGCAAATTACCTTTTTTCATCATTATCATTATGGTATGAAGGATTAGGTATAGTTTCAGAATCTGATTCACTCAACTACGTTTTGACCATTATTGTTACTTTCAAAGCTTTTGAAAGTAACGTTTTTACCATTATTGTTACTTTCAAAGCTTTTGCAGAAGGAGAGACAGCTAAAACGGAATCTAATGAATAATACTCTAGCTTACACTGTTTCCATCAAGCAAATTACCTTTTTTCATCATTATCATTATGGTATGAAAGATTAGGTATAGTTTCAGAAGCTGAATCACTCAACTACGTTTTGACCATTATTGTTACTTTCAAAGCTTTTGCAGAAGGAGAAACAGCTAAAACGGAATCTAATGAATAATGCTCTAGCTTACACTGTTTCCATCAAGCAAATTACCTTTTTTCATCATTATCAATATGGTATGAAGGATTTGGTTTAGTTTTAAAACCTGATTCACTCAACTACGTTTTTACCATTATTGTTACTTTCAAAGCTTTTGCAGAAGGAGAAAACAGCTAAAACGGACTGTATGAAGAATGCTTTAGCTTACACTGTTTCCATCAAGCAAATTACCTTTTTTCATCATTATCATTATGGTATGAAGGATTAGGTTTAGTTTTAGAACCTGATTAACTCAACTACGTTTTAAACATTATTGTTACTTTCAAAGCTTTTGCAGAAGGAGTTAACAGCTAAAACGGACTGTAGGAGGAATGCTTTAGCTTTTACTGTTTCCATCAAGCAAATTACCTTTTTTCATCATTATCATTATGGTATGAAGGTTTAGGTTTAGTTTTAGAACCTGATTCACTCAACTACGTTTTGACCATTATTGTTACTTTCAAAGCTTTTGCAGAAGGAGAAAACAGCTAAAACGGACTGTAAGAGGAAGGCTTTAACTTTCACTATAATTATCAAGCAAATGACCTTTTTTCACAATTTTCATCATGGTATGATGGATGAGGTTTAGTTTTAGAACCTGATTCACTCCACTACGTTTTGACCATTATTGTTACTTTCAAAGCTTTTGCAGAAGGAGAAAACAGCTAAAACGGACTGAATGAAGAATGCATTAGCTTTTACTGTTTCCATCAAGCAAATGACCTTTTTTCATCATTATCATTATGGTATGAAGGTTTAGGTTTAGTTTTAGAACCTGATTCACTCAACTACGTTTTGACCATTATTGTTAGTTTCAAAACATTTGCAGAAGGAGAAACAACTAAAACGGAATCTAATGAATAATGCTCTAGCTTACACTGTTTCCATCAAGCAAATTACCTTTTTTCATCATTATCATTATGGTATGAAGGATTAGGTATAGTTTCAGAAGCTGATTCACTCAACTACGTTTTGACCATTATTGTTACTTTCAAAGCTTTTGCAGAAGGAGAAACAGCTAAAACGGAATCTAATGAATAATACTCTAGCTTACACTGTTTCCATTAAGCAAATTACCTTTTTTCATCATTATCAATATGGTATGAAGGATTTGGTTTAGTTTTAAAACCTGATTCACTCAACTACGTTTTGACCTTTTTTGTTACTTTTAAAGCTTTTGAAAGTAACGTTTTTACCATTATTGTTACTTTCAAAGCTTTTGCAGAAGGAGAAACAGCTAAAACGGAATCTAATGAATAATGCTCTAGCTTACACTGTTTCCATCAAGCAAATTACCTTTTTTCATCATTATCATTATGGTATGAAGGATTAGGTATAGTTTCAGAAGCTGATTCACTCAACTACGTTTTGACCATTATTGTTACTTTCAAAGCTTTTGCAGAAGGAGTTAACAGCTAAAACGGACTGTAGGAGGAATGCTTTAGCTTACACTGTTTCCATCAAGCAAAGGACCTTTTTTCATCATTATCATTATGGTATGAAGGATTAGGTTTAGTTTTAGAATCTGATTCACTCAACTACGTTTTTACCATTATTGTTACTTTCAAAGCTTTTGCAGAAGGAGAAAACAGCTAAAACGGACTGTATGAAGAATGCTTTAGCTTACACTGTTTCCATCAAGCAAATTACCTTTTTTCATCATTATCATTATGGTATGAAGGATTAGGTTTAGTTTTAGAACCTGATTAACTCAACTACGTTTTAAACATTATTGTTACTTTCAAAGCTTTTGCAGAAGGAGTTAACAGCTAAAACGGACTGTAGGAGGAATGCTTTAGCTTTTACTGTTTCCATCAAGCAAATTACCTTTTTTCATCATTATCATTATGGTATGAAGGTTTAGGTTTAGTTTTAGAACCTGATTCACTCAACTACGTTTTGACCATTATTGTTAGTTTCAAAGCATTTGCAGAAGGAGAAACAGCTAAAACGGAATCTAATGAATAATGCTTTAGCTTACACTGTTTCCATCAAGCCAATGAGATTTTTTCATCATTATCATTATGGTATGAAGGATTAGGTTTTGTTTTAGAACCTGATTCACTCAACTACGTTTTGACCATTATTGTTACTTTCAAAGCTTTTGCAGAAGGAGAAAACAGCTAAAACGGACTGTATGAAGAATGCTTTAGCTTACACTGTTTCCATCAAGCAAATTACCTTTTTTCATCATTATCATTATGGTATGAAGGATTAGGTTTAGTTTTAGAACCTGATTAACTCAACTACGTTTTAAACATTATTGTTACTTTCAAAGCTTTTGCAGAAGGAGAAAACAGCTAAAACGGACTGTAAGAGGAAGGCTTTAACTTTCACTATAATTATCAAGCAAATGACCTTTTTTCACAATTTTCATCATGGTATGATGGATGAGGTTTAGTTTTAGAACCTGATTCACTCCACTACGTTTTGACCATTATTGTTACTTTCAAAGCTTTTGCAGAAGGAGAAAACAGCTAAAACGGACTGAATGAAGAATGCTTTAGCTTTTACTGTTTCCATCAAGCAAATGACCTTTTTTCATCATTATCATTATGGTATGAAGGTTTAGGTTTAGTTTTAGAACCTGATTCACTCAACTACGTTTTGACCATTATTGTTAGTTTCAAAACATTTGCAGAAGGAGAAACAACTAAAACGGAATCTAATGAATAATGCTCTAGCTTACACTGTTTCCATCAAGCAAATTACCTTTTTTCATCATTATCATTATGGTATGAAGGATTAGGTATAGTTTCAGAAGCTGATTCACTCAACTACGTTTTGACCATTATTGTTACTTTCAAAGCTTTTGCAGAAGGAGAAAACAGCTAAAACGGACTGTATGAAGAATGCTTTAGCTTACACTGTTTCCATCAAGCAAATTACCTTTTTTCATCATTATCATTATGGTATGAAGGATTAGGTATAGTTTCAGAAGCTGATTCACTCAACTACGTTTTGACCATTATTGTTACTTTCAAAGCTTTTGCAGAAGGAGAAACAGCTAAAACGGAATCTAATGAATAATACTCTAGCTTACACTGTTTCCATCAAGCAAATTACCTTTTTTCATCATTATCAATATGGTATGAAGGATTTGGTTTAGTTTTAAAACCTGATTCACTCAACTACGTTTTGACCTTTTTTGTTACTTTTAAAGCTTTTGAAAGTAACGTTTTTACCATTATTGTTACTTTCAAAGCTTTTGCAGAAGGAGAAACAGCTAAAACGGAATCTAATGAATAATGCTCTAGCTTACACTGTTTCCATCAAGCAAATTACCTTTTTTCATCATTATCATTATGGTATGAAGGATTAGGTATAGTTTCAGAAGCTGATTCACTCAACTACGTTTTGACCATTATTGTTACTTTCAAAGCTTTTGCAGAAGGAGTTAACAGCTAAAACGGACTGTAGGAGGAATGCTTTAGCTTACACTGTTTCCATCAAGCAAAGGACCTTTTTTCATCATTATCATTATGGTATGAAGGATTAGGTTTAGTTTTAGAATCTGATTCACTCAACTACGTTTTGACCATTATTGTTACTTTCAAAGCTTTTGCAGAAGGAGAAAACAGCTAAAACGGACTGTATGAAGAATGCTTTAGCTTACACTGTTTCCATCAAGCAAATTACCTTTTTTCATCATTATCATTATGGTATGAAGGATTAGGTTTAGTTTTAGAACCTGATTAACTCAACTACGTTTTAAACATTATTGTTACTTTCAAAGCTTTTGCAGAAGGAGTTAACAGCTAAAACGGACTGTAGGAGGAATGCTTTAGCTTTTACTGTTTCCATCAAGCAAATTACCTTTTTTCATCATTATCATTATGGTATGAAGGTTTAGGTTTAGTTTTAGAACCTGATTCACTCAACTACGTTTTGACCATTATTGTTAGTTTCAAAGCATTTGCAGAAGGAGAAACAGCTAAAACGGAATCTAATGAATAATGCTTTAGCTTACACTGTTTCCATCAAGCCAATGAGATTTTTTCATCATTATCATTATGGTATGAAGGATTAGGTTTAGTTTTAGAACCTGATTCACTCAACTACGTTTTGACCATTATTGTTACTTTCAAAGCTTTTGCAGAAGGAGAAAACAGCTAAAACGGACTGAATGAAGAATGCTTCAGCTTTTACTGTTTCCATCAAGCAAATGACCTTTTTTCATCATTATCATTATGGTATGAAGGTTTAGGTTTAGTTTTAGAACCTGATTCACTCAACTACGTTTTGACCATTATTGTTAGTTTCAAAACATTTGCAGAAGGAGAAACAACTAAAACGGAATCTATTGAATAATGCTCTAGCTTACACTGTTTCCATCAAGCAAATTACCTTTTTTCATCATTATCATTATGGTATGAAGGATTAGGTATAGTTTCAGAAGCTGATTCACTCAACTACGTTTTGACCATTATTGTTACTTTCAAAGCTTTTGCAAAAGGAGTTAACAGCTAAAACGGACTGTAGGAGGAATGCTTTAGCTTTTACTGTTTCCATCAAGCAAATTACCTTTTTTCATCATTATCATTATGGTATGAAGGTTTAGGTTTAGTTTTAGAACCTGATTCACTCAACTACGTTTTGACCATTATTGTTAGTTTCAAAGCTTTTGCAGAAGGAGAAACAGCTAAAACGGAATCTAATGAATAATGCGCTAGCTTACACTGTTTCCATCAAGCAAATTACCTTTTTTCATCATTATCATTATGGTATGAAGGATTAGGTATAGTTTCAGAAGCTGATTCACTCAACTACGTTTTGACCATTATTGTTACTTTCAAAGCTTTTGCAGAAGGAGAAACAGCTAAAACGAAATCTAATGAATAACACTTTAGCTTACACGGTTTCCATCAAGCAAAGGACCTTTTTTCATCATTATCATTATGGTATGAAGGATTAGGTAAAGTTTTAGAACCTGATACACTCAACTACGTTTTGACCATTATTGTTACTTTCAAAGCTTTTGCAGAAGGAGTTAACAGCTAAAACGGACTGTAAGAGGAATGCTTTAGCTTACACTGTTTCCATCAAGCAAAGGACCTTTTTTCATCATTATCATTATGGTATGAAGGATTAGGTTTAGTTTTAGAACCTGATTCACTCAACTACGTTTTGACCATTATTGTTACTTTCAAAGCTTTTGCAGAAGGAGAAAACAGCTAAAACGGACTGAATGAAGAATGCTTTAGCTTTTACTGTTTCCATCAAGCAAATGACCTTTTTTCATCATTATCATTATGGTATGAAGGTTTAGGTTTAGTTTTAGAACCTGATTCACTCAACTACGTTTTGACCATTATTGTTACTTTCAAAGCTTTTGCAGAAGGAGAAACAGCTAAAACAGAATCTAATGAATAATACTCTAGCTTACACTGTTTCCATCAAGCAAATTACCTTTTTTCATCATTATCATTATGGTATGAAAGATTAGGTATAGTTTCAGAAGCTGATTCACTCAACTACGTTTTGACCATTATTGTTACTTTCAAAGCTTTTGCAGAAGGAGAAAACAGCTAAAACGGACTGTATGAAGAATGCTTTAGCTTACACTGTTTCCATCAAGCAAATTACCTTTTTTCATCATTATCATTATGGTATGAAGGATTAGGTATAGTTTCAGAAGCTGATTCACTCAACTACGTTTTGACCATTATTGTTACTTTCAAAGCTTTTGCAGAAGGAGAAACAGCTAAAACGAAATCTAATGAATAACACTTTAGCTTACACGGTTTCCATCAAGCAAAGGACCTTTTTTCGTCATTATCATTATGGTATGAAGGATTAGGTAAAGTTTTAGAACCTGATACACTCAACTACGTTTTGACCATTATTGTTACTTTCAAAGCTTTTGCAGAAGGAGTTAACAGCTAAAACGGACTGTAAGAGGAATGCTTTAGCTTACACTGTTTCCATCAAGCAAAGGACCTTTTTTCATCATTATCATTATGGTATGAAGGATTAGGTTTAGTTTTAGAACCTGATTCACTCAACTACGTTTTGACCATTATTGTTACTTTCAAAGCTTTTGCAGAAGGAGAAACAGCTAAAACGGAATCTAATGAATAATGCGCTAGCTTACACTGTTTCCATCAAGCAAATTACCTTTTTTCATCATTATCATTATGGTATGAAGGATTAGGTATAGTTTCAGAAGCTGATTCACTCAACTACGTTTTGACCATTATTGTTACTTTCAAAGCTTTTGCAGAAGGAGAAACAGCTAAAACGAAATCTAATGAATAACACTTTAGCTTACACGGTTTCCATCAAGCAAAGGACCTTTTTTCATCATTATCATTATGGTATGAAGGATTAGGTAAAGTTTTAGAACCTGATACACTCAACTACGTTTTGACCATTATTGTTACTTTCAAAGCTTTTGCAGAAGGAGTTAACAGCTAAAACGGACTGTAAGAGGAATGCTTTAGCTTACACTGTTTCCATCAAGCAAAGGACCTTTTTTCATCATTATCATTATGGTATGAAGGATTAGGTTTAGTTTTAGAACCTGATTCACTCAACTACGTTTTGACCATTATTGTTACTTTCAAAGCTTTTGCAGAAGGAGAAAACAGCTAAAACGGACTGAATGAAGAATGCTTTAGCTTTTACTGTTTCCATCAAGCAAATGACCTTTTTTCATCATTATCATTATGGTATGAAGGTTTAGGTTTAGTTTTAGAACCTGATTCACTCAACTACGTTTTGACCATTATTGTTAGTTTCAAAACATTTGCAGAAGGAGAAACAACTAAAACGGAATCTATTGAATAATGCTCTAGCTTACACTGTTTCCATCAAGCAAATTACCTTTTTTCATCATTATCATTATGGTATGAAGGATTAGGTATAGTTTCAGAAGCTGATTCACTCAACTACGTTTTGACCATTATTGTTACTTTCAAAGCTTTTGCAAAAGGAGTTAACAGCTAAAACGGACTGTAGGAGGAATGCTTTAGCTTTTACTGTTTCCATCAAGCAAATTACCTTTTTTCATCATTATCATTATGGTATGAAGGTTTAGGTTTAGTTTTAGAACCTGATTCACTCAACTACGTTTTGACCATTATTGTTAGTTTCAAAGCTTTTGCAGAAGGAGAAACAGCTAAAACGGAATCTAATGAATAATGCGCTAGCTTACACTGTTTCCATCAAGCAAATTACCTTTTTTCATCATTATCATTATGGTATGAAGGATTAGGTATAGTTTCAGAAGCTGATTCACTCAACTACGTTTTGACCATTATTGTTACTTTCAAAGCTTTTGCAGAAGGAGAAACAGCTAAAACGAAATCTAATGAATAACACTTTAGCTTACACGGTTTCCATCAAGCAAAGGACCTTTTTTCATCATTATCATTATGGTATGAAGGATTAGGTAAAGTTTTAGAACCTGATACACTCAACTACGTTTTGACCATTATTGTTACTTTCAAAGCTTTTGCAGAAGGAGTTAACAGCTAAAACGGACTGTAAGAGGAATGCTTTAGCTTACACTGTTTCCATCAAGCAAAGGACCTTTTTTCATCATTATCATTATGGTATGAAGGATTAGGTTTAGTTTTAGAACCTGATTCACTCAACTACGTTTTGACCATTATTGTTACTTTCAAAGCTTTTGCAGAAGGAGAAAACAGCTAAAACGGACTGAATGAAGAATGCTTTAGCTTTTACTGTTTCCATCAAGCAAATGACCTTTTTTCATCATTATCATTATGGTATGAAGGTTTAGGTTTAGTTTTAGAACCTGATTCACTCAACTACGTTTTGACCATTATTGTTACTTTCAAAGCTTTTGCAGAAGGAGAAACAGCTAAAACAGAATCTAATGAATAATACTCTAGCTTACACTGTTTCCATCAAGCAAATTACCTTTTTTCATCATTATCATTATGGTATGAAAGATTAGGTATAGTTTCAGAAGCTGATTCACTCAACTACGTTTTGACCATTATTGTTACTTTCAAAGCTTTTGCAGAAGGAGAAAACAGCTAAAACGGACTGTATGAAGAATGCTTTAGCTTACACTGTTTCCATCAAGCAAATTACCTTTTTTCATCATTATCATTATGGTATGAAGGATTAGGTATAGTTTCAGAAGCTGATTCACTCAACTACGTTTTGACCATTATTGTTACTTTCAAAGCTTTTGCAGAAGGAGAAAACAGCTAAAACGGACTGTAAGAGGAAGGCTTTAACTTTCACTATAATTATCAAGCAAATGACCTTTTTTCACAATTTTCATCATGGTATGATGGATGAGGTTTAGTTTTAGAACCTGATTCACTCCACTACGTTTTGACCATTATTGTTACTTTCAAAGCTTTTGCAGAAGGAGAAAACAGCTAAAACGGACTGAATGAAGAATGCTTTAGCTTTTACTGTTTCCATCAAGCAAATGACCTTTTTTCATCATTATCATTATGGTATGAAGGTTTAGGTTTAGTTTTAGAACCTGATTCACTCAACTACGTTTTGACCATTATTGTTAGTTTCAAAACATTTGCAGAAGGAGAAACAACTAAAACGGAATCTAATGAATAATGCTCTAGCTTACACTGTTTCCATCAAGCAAATTACCTTTTTTCATCATTATCATTATGGTATGAAGGATTAGGTATAGTTTCAGAAGCTGATTCACTCAACTACGTTTTGACCATTATTGTTACTTTCAAAGCTTTTGCAGAAGGAGAAAACAGCTAAAACGGACTGTATGAAGAATGCTTTAGCTTACACTGTTTCCATCAAGCAAATTACCTTTTTTCATCATTATCATTATGGTATGAAGGATTAGGTATAGTTTCAGAAGCTGATTCACTCAACTACGTTTTGACCATTATTGTTACTTTCAAAGCTTTTGCAGAAGGAGAAACAGCTAAAACGGAATCTAATGAATAATACTCTAGCTTACACTGTTTCCATCAAGCAAATTACCTTTTTTCATCATTATCAATATGGTATGAAGGATTTGGTTTAGTTTTAAAACCTGATTCACTCAACTACGTTTTGACCTTTTTTGTTACTTTTAAAGCTTTTGAAAGTAACGTTTTTACCATTATTGTTACTTTCAAAGCTTTTGCAGAAGGAGAAACAGCTAAAACGGAATCTAATGAATAATGCTCTAGCTTACACTGTTTCCATCAAGCAAATTACCTTTTTTCATCATTATCATTATGGTATGAAGGATTAGGTATAGTTTCAGAAGCTGATTCACTCAACTACGTTTTGACCATTATTGTTACTTTCAAAGCTTTTGCAGAAGGAGTTAACAGCTAAAACGGACTGTAGGAGGAATGCTTTAGCTTACACTGTTTCCATCAAGCAAAGGACCTTTTTTCATCATTATCATTATGGTATGAAGGATTAGGTTTAGTTTTAGAATCTGATTCACTCAACTACGTTTTGACCATTATTGTTACTTTCAAAGCTTTTGCAGAAGGAGAAAACAGCTAAAACGGACTGTATGAAGAATGCTTTAGCTTACACTGTTTCCATCAAGCAAATTACCTTTTTTCATCATTATCATTATGGTATGAAGGATTAGGTTTAGTTTTAGAACCTGATTAACTCAACTACGTTTTAAACATTATTGTTACTTTCAAAGCTTTTGCAGAAGGAGTTAACAGCTAAAACGGACTGTAGGAGGAATGCTTTAGCTTTTACTGTTTCCATCAAGCAAATTACCTTTTTTCATCATTATCATTATGGTATGAAGGTTTAGGTTTAGTTTTAGAACCTGATTCACTCAACTACGTTTTGACCATTATTGTTAGTTTCAAAGCATTTGCAGAAGGAGAAACAGCTAAAACGGAATCTAATGAATAATGCTTTAGCTTACACTGTTTCCATCAAGCCAATGAGATTTTTTCATCATTATCATTATGGTATGAAGGATTAGGTTTAGTTTTAGAACCTGATTCACTCAACTACGTTTTGACCATTATTGTTACTTTCAAAGCTTTTGCAGAAGGAGAAAACAGCTAAAACGGACTGAATGAAGAATGCTTCAGCTTTTACTGTTTCCATCAAGCAAATGACCTTTTTTCATCATTATCATTATGGTATGAAGGTTTAGGTTTAGTTTTAGAACCTGATTCACTCAACTACGTTTTGACCATTATTGTTAGTTTCAAAACATTTGCAGAAGGAGAAACAACTAAAACGGAATCTATTGAATAATGCTCTAGCTTACACTGTTTCCATCAAGCAAATTACCTTTTTTCATCATTATCATTATGGTATGAAGGATTAGGTATAGTTTCAGAAGCTGATTCACTCAACTACGTTTTGACCATTATTGTTACTTTCAAAGCTTTTGCAAAAGGAGTTAACAGCTAAAACGGACTGTAGGAGGAATGCTTTAGCTTTTACTGTTTCCATCAAGCAAATTACCTTTTTTCATCATTATCATTATGGTATGAAGGTTTAGGTTTAGTTTTAGAACCTGATTCACTCAACTACGTTTTGACCATTATTGTTAGTTTCAAAGCTTTTGCAGAAGGAGAAACAGCTAAAACGGAATCTAATGAATAATGCGCTAGCTTACACTGTTTCCATCAAGCAAATTACCTTTTTTCATCATTATCATTATGGTATGAAGGATTAGGTATAGTTTCAGAAGCTGATTCACTCAACTACGTTTTGACCATTATTGTTACTTTCAAAGCTTTTGCAGAAGGAGAAACAGCTAAAACGAAATCTAATGAATAACACTTTAGCTTACACGGTTTCCATCAAGCAAAGGACCTTTTTTCATCATTATCATTATGGTATGAAGGATTAGGTAAAGTTTTAGAACCTGATACACTCAACTACGTTTTGACCATTATTGTTACTTTCAAAGCTTTTGCAGAAGGAGTTAACAGCTAAAACGGACTGTAAGAGGAATGCTTTAGCTTACACTGTTTCCATCAAGCAAAGGACCTTTTTTCATCATTATCATTATGGTATGAAGGATTAGGTTTAGTTTTAGAACCTGATTCACTCAACTACGTTTTGACCATTATTGTTACTTTCAAAGCTTTTGCAGAAGGAGAAAACAGCTAAAACGGACTGAATGAAGAATGCTTTAGCTTTTACTGTTTCCATCAAGCAAATGACCTTTTTTCATCATTATCATTATGGTATGAAGGTTTAGGTTTAGTTTTAGAACCTGATTCACTCAACTACGTTTTGACCATTATTGTTACTTT
This sequence comes from Pungitius pungitius, assembly GCF_949316345.1. Lineage (NCBI taxonomy): Eukaryota > Metazoa > Chordata > Actinopteri > Perciformes > Gasterosteidae > Pungitius > Pungitius pungitius. Next base: position 904,100 of record NW_026909893.1, on the reverse strand, counting down.
CAAAGCTTTTGCAGAAGGAGAAACAGCTAAAACAGAATCTAATGAATAATACTCTAGCTTACACTGTTTCCATCAAGCAAATTACCTTTTTTCATCATTATCATTATGGTATGAAAGATTAGGTATAGTTTCAGAAGCTGATTCACTCAACTACGTTTTGACCATTATTGTTACTTTCAAAGCTTTTGCAGAAGGAGAAAACAGCTAAAACGGACTGTATGAAGAATGCTTTAGCTTACACTGTTTCCATCAAGCAAATTACCTTTTTTCATCATTATCATTATGGTATGAAGGATTAGGTATAGTTTCAGAAGCTGATTCACTCAACTACGTTTTGACCATTATTGTTACTTTCAAAGCTTTTGCAGAAGGAGAAACAGCTAAAACGAAATCTAATGAATAACACTTTAGCTTACACGGTTTCCATCAAGCAAAGGACCTTTTTTCGTCATTATCATTATGGTATGAAGGATTAGGTAAAGTTTTAGAACCTGATACACTCAACTACGTTTTGACCATTATTGTTACTTTCAAAGCTTTTGCAGAAGGAGTTAACAGCTAAAACGGACTGTAAGAGGAATGCTTTAGCTTACACTGTTTCCATCAAGCAAAGGACCTTTTTTCATCATTATCATTATGGTATGAAGGATTAGGTTTAGTTTTAGAACCTGATTCACTCAACTACGTTTTGACCATTATTGTTACTTTCAAAGCTTTTGCAGAAGGAGAAAACAGCTAAAACGGACTGAATGAAGAATGCTTTAGCTTTTACTGTTTCCATCAAGCAAATGACCTTTTTTCATCATTATCATTATGGTATGAAGGTTTAGGTTTAGTTTTAGAACCTGATTCACTCAACTACGTTTTGACCATTATTGTTAGTTTCAAAACATTTGCAGAAGGAGAAACAACTAAAACGGAATCTATTGAATAATGCTCTAGCTTACACTGTTTCCATCAAGCAAATTACCTTTTTTCATCATTATCATTATGGTATGAAGGATTAGGTATAGTTTCAGAAGCTGATTCACTCAACTACGTTTTGACCATTATTGTTACTTTCAAAGCTTTTGCAAAAGGAGTTAACAGCTAAAACGGACTGTAGGAGGAATGCTTTAGCTTTTACTGTTTCCATCAAGCAAATTACCTTTTTTCATCATTATCATTATGGTATGAAGGTTTAGGTTTAGTTTTAGAACCTGATTCACTCAACTACGTTTTGACCATTATTGTTAGTTTCAAAGCTTTTGCAGAAGGAGAAACAGCTAAAACGGAATCTAATGAATAATGCGCTAGCTTACACTGTTTCCATCAAGCAAATTACCTTTTTTCATCATTATCATTATGGTATGAAGGATTAGGTATAGTTTCAGAAGCTGATTCACTCAACTACGTTTTGACCATTATTGTTACTTTCAAAGCTTTTGCAGAAGGAGAAACAGCTAAAACGAAATCTAATGAATAACACTTTAGCTTACACGGTTTCCATCAAGCAAAGGACCTTTTTTCATCATTATCATTATGGTATGAAGGATTAGGTAAAGTTTTAGAACCTGATACACTCAACTACGTTTTGACCATTATTGTTACTTTCAAAGCTTTTGCAGAAGGAGTTAACAGCTAAAACGGACTGTAAGAGGAATGCTTTAGCTTACACTGTTTCCATCAAGCAAAGGACCTTTTTTCATCATTATCATTATGGTATGAAGGATTAGGTTTAGTTTTAGAACCTGATTCACTCAACTACGTTTTGACCATTATTGTTACTTTCAAAGCTTTTGCAGAAGGAGAAAACAGCTAAAACGGACTGAATGAAGAATGCTTTAGCTTTTACTGTTTCCATCAAGCAAATGACCTTTTTTCATCATTATCATTATGGTATGAAGGTTTAGGTTTAGTTTTAGAACCTGATTCACTCAACTACGTTTTGACCATTATTGTTACTTTCAAAGCTTTTGCAGAAGGAGAAACAGCTAAAACAGAATCTAATGAATAATACTCTAGCTTACACTGTTTCCATCAAGCAAATTACCTTTTTTCATCATTATCATTATGGTATGAAAGATTAGGTATAGTTTCAGAAGCTGATTCACTCAACTACGTTTTGACCATTATTGTTACTTTCAAAGCTTTTGCAGAAGGAGAAAACAGCTAAAACGGACTGTATGAAGAATGCTTTAGCTTACACTGTTTCCATCAAGCAAATTACCTTTTTTCATCATTATCATTATGGTATGAAGGATTAGGTATAGTTTCAGAAGCTGATTCACTCAACTACGTTTTGACCATTATTGTTACTTTCAAAGCTTTTGCAGAAGGAGAAACAGCTAAAACGAAATCTAATGAATAACACTTTAGCTTACACGGTTTCCATCAAGCAAAGGACCTTTTTTCGTCATTATCATTATGGTATGAAGGATTAGGTAAAGTTTTAGAACCTGATACACTCAACTACGTTTTGACCATTATTGTTACTTTCAAAGCTTTTGCAGAAGGAGTTAACAGCTAAAACGGACTGTAAGAGGAATGCTTTAGCTTACACTGTTTCCATCAAGCAAAGGACCTTTTTTCATCATTATCATTATGGTATGAAGGATTAGGTTTAGTTTTAGAACCTGATTCACTCAACTACGTTTTGACCATTATTGTTACTTTCAAAGCTTTTGCAGAAGGAGAAACAGCTAAAACGGAATCTAATGAATAATGCGCTAGCTTACACTGTTTCCATCAAGCAAATTACCTTTTTTCATCATTATCATTATGGTATGAAGGATTAGGTATAGTTTCAGAAGCTGATTCACTCAACTACGTTTTGACCATTATTGTTACTTTCAAAGCTTTTGCAGAAGGAGAAACAGCTAAAACGAAATCTAATGAATAACACTTTAGCTTACACGGTTTCCATCAAGCAAAGGACCTTTTTTCATCATTATCATTATGGTATGAAGGATTAGGTAAAGTTTTAGAACCTGATACACTCAACTACGTTTTGACCATTATTGTTACTTTCAAAGCTTTTGCAGAAGGAGTTAACAGCTAAAACGGACTGTAAGAGGAATGCTTTAGCTTACACTGTTTCCATCAAGCAAAGGACCTTTTTTCATCATTATCATTATGGTATGAAGGATTAGGTTTAGTTTTAGAACCTGATTCACTCAACTACGTTTTGACCATTATTGTTACTTTCAAAGCTTTTGCAGAAGGAGAAAACAGCTAAAACGGACTGAATGAAGAATGCTTTAGCTTTTACTGTTTCCATCAAGCAAATGACCTTTTTTCATCATTATCATTATGGTATGAAGGTTTAGGTTTAGTTTTAGAACCTGATTCACTCAACTACGTTTTGACCATTATTGTTAGTTTCAAAACATTTGCAGAAGGAGAAACAACTAAAACGGAATCTATTGAATAATGCTCTAGCTTACACTGTTTCCATCAAGCAAATTACCTTTTTTCATCATTATCATTATGGTATGAAGGATTAGGTATAGTTTCAGAAGCTGATTCACTCAACTACGTTTTGACCATTATTGTTACTTTCAAAGCTTTTGCAAAAGGAGTTAACAGCTAAAACAGACTGTAGGAGGAATGCTTTAGCTTTTACTGTTTCCATCAAGCAAATTACCTTTTTTCATCATTATCATTATGGTATGAAGGTTTAGGTTTAGTTTTAGAACCTGATTCACTCAACTACGTTTTGACCATTATTGTTAGTTTCAAAGCTTTTGCAGAAGGAGAAACAGCTAAAACGGAATCTAATGAATAATGCTTTAGCTTACACTGTTTCCATCAAGCCAATGAGATTTTTTCATCATTATCATTATGGTATGAAGGATTAGGTTTTGTTTTAGAACCTGATTCACTCAACTACGTTTTGACCATTATTGTTAGTTTCAAAACATTTGCAGAAGGAGAAACAACTAAAACGGAATCTAATGAATAATGCTCTAGCTTACACTGTTTCCATCAAGCAAATTACCTTTTTTCATCATTATCATTATGGTATGAAGGATTAGGTATAGTTTCAGAAGCTGATTCACTCAACTACGTTTTGACCATTATTGTTACTTTCAAAGCTTTTGCAGAAGGAGAAAACAGCT